>NW_028318918.1:277500-577500 GCF_062004578.1 Staurois parvus
AAAATTAGTTTTGAATTTGACCCGTGTATGGCCTGCATAAGTCTATGGGTGACATCATCGGCCAGGATCTGCAGCCGTTGTCTGGGATCTCTCCTCTGTACTGAAGTTGGCCGCTGGGGTGATCAGGTGACAGGAGTGCCATCTGCATAGGTAAGTATATCTAGGCAAGTATAGACATCTTTCCTTTGCAGGGTAGTTAGAATAGTTAGTAGTTAGTAATAATTAGTAATACTAAATGTATAGTTAGTATTTGACTGGACTTCTTTAAATTCCAGGTTGTCAGTTCTTAGATGTGTTGGCTGCAAAAATTATTTTCCCCAAAGTACAGGTGAAACTCGAAAAATTAGAATATCGTGCAAAAGTTCATTTATTTCAGTAATGCAACTTAAAAGGTGAAACTAATATATGAGACTCATTACATGCAAAGCAAGATAGTTCCAGCCGTGATTTGTCATCATTGTGATGATTATGGCTTACAGCTCATGAAAACCCCAAATCCACAATCTCAGAAAATTCAGCAGGTCATCCCTGCTGCTTGTGCACCTTTTTCTTCCACACTTTTCCCTTCCACATTACTTTCTATTAATGTGCTTTGATACAGCACTTTGGGAACATCCAACTTCTTTTGCAATTACCTTTTGAGGCTTTCCTTCCTTATGGAGGGTGTCAATGATGGTTTTCTGCACAACTGTCAGGTCAGCAGTCAGCATGATTGTGATTCCTACTGAACCAGACTGAGAGACCATTTAAAGGCTCAGGAACCCTTTGCAAGTGTTATGGCTTAATTAGCTGATTAGAGTGGGACACTTTGAGCCGAGAATATTCCACCTTTTCACAATATTCTCATTTTCTGATAGCTTCCATTCTATGCCGCATTGAGGCAGTAATTGCTGCAAAAGGGGCCCAAACCAAGTACTGAGTACATATGCATGCTTCTACTTTTCAGAGGTCCGATATTGTTCTATGTACAATCCTTGTTTTATTGATTGCATGGAATATTCTCATTTTCTGAGATTGTGGATTTGGGGTTTTCATGAGCTGTAAGCCATAATCATCACAATGATGACAAATCACGGCTTGAACTATCTTGCTTTGCATGTAATGAGTCTATCTCATATATTAGTTTCACCTTGTAAGTTGCATTACTGAAATAAATGAACTTTTGCACGATTTTCTAATTTTTCGAGTTTCACCTGTGCATACAAAGTTTTTTTTTCTTTAAACAGTTACGCAATAAAAAGATCATTTATATCCAGATGATGTTTTTTTACATGCAAAAACCAAGACAAAACAAAAAAATAAATAAAAGCATAAACAAGACCGGGACAATTTCTGTTTACCTTGAGTTTGTAGATCTTTTCCTCCAGTGGCTCTAATTCTGTTGGTATATTTTGCTCTTCATACAACCAGACTTCAAATAATTCAATAAACTTCTCTGCATTCTTTATACTGTCAGCAGTAGAGGAAACTGTAACCTTCCTTTATTGGATATGAACACAAAACAGGTATAAGAACACAGATTGTCACTAAAAACTGAAGAAAAGGAAGAACAGTATTTTGTGTTCCTAACGGTTATGGTCCAACCTGCCCTGAAAACAACAATTGCAATGTGTTTGCTATGGGTGACACTTTCACATGTGTAGCCCCACACACTAATTAGGCTGCTGGGCTAAGTTTGGTTTTTGGCTTCCCTGCAGTCAGTAGAGCAGTGTTTTTGTCTGGTCGGGGTTTCCTAGCTGGGTGTTTGATTTCTCTCACCTGCTTATGAGAAGATTCCAGAGTATAGGGCAGAGACAAATGGCCAGCATGAACATATATCATGCCCTAGAATTCCCTGGAAGGTAGGTGGCATCCAGAAGGTGGCTGGGGAAGTGATGGATGTTTCAGAAGCCTTTCCAGAGTGTTCTTTCCTCTCCAGGAAGGGTTCCAGTTCTCCTGGGACTGTTGCCCCTAGGACCGAGCTACTGAGACGAGAGATTGCAGTCTGGGCTTCAGCAGGAACTGTGCTGAGGGCCAGGAGAAGATTGCTAGTGGATTTTGCAAGAGGGCACTGCCTTGACGTCCCGGTCTGAAGAAGGATCTTATCTCCCTCATTGAGGATCTACCCGTGGATGCTGGGTGGCAGACAGCTCCTGAGGAATTGTGAGTAAAGTGCGGTGCACAACTTTTGCCATCAGATTGAAACTTTCCAAATTAAAACTTCCAAAAGGAAAATTCCAAAATTATTCTCGTACGTGAACAGAACTAAATATTTTCATTTAATGTATACGGGTTTTGTATGAGGAAATTCGGATGCAAAAGACTGCGCACATGATCAGAAATAAACATAAAGAAACAAATTTTAGTTTGAGAATTTTTCACACAATTAGCACCATCCTTGGGTTCAACTTGCTGTGAAACATCGAGGAAAGCCAGACGCTCGCTTGCCCGATTTTCTTATAGTACCATGCTTAAGACCTGATTATGGATTGTAGCATGTTCCTGCTCATGTAAGGATTTTCTGCTAAGATGATTGGCCTCCCAATGATTGCAATTATTATTTTGGAGTATCCTGTGACCCTAAACCCCTCTCTTGTTCAAGTTCTTCAGCAATTCTAAAAGGACATCCCCTAAGTCCAGGGATGCTCAACCTGTGGCCCTCAGAACCCTCAGATGTGGCCCTTTATCTCAAACCAGGGAAGAGCACTTCTATTATATCCTGCGGGTTTTATGGGCTTTCACAAAGTGAACCACACACGCAAGATATTATAGCAGTCTATGGCAAAGCACAACTAACCTGCAGGAGCACTGCGCTGCACTCACGGCACAGGTAAACTACAGCAAATCATTATGAAAGCAGCCTTGCTGGGGGCTCAGGACAGAAAAGGCTCATTTACATTTGCTGTTTGGGGGGCAAAAAAACTGCATAGTTGAGATGTGTTTTTACCACACACCCCCAACCACTGGTGTGGCATCAGGGCTCACAGTGGCAATCCTGTCCCATGCTGCAGGGGACCCATGCAGCCTCCTTGTCACATTCTGTTTTACACTTGGACAGGAAGGGGGGGGCAGAATATACAAGAAGCAATCTTCTCCATTTTCTTCCTGCAACCACTGAAATCCGGCATCTCCTCCTCTCCCTCCCGCAGCATTCAGCGGCTGCAGGAGGAAAATGTTCATTATGCTATTCAAAATAAAAAATGATAAATTCTGAGCCATTTCCTTTCATTGTGGTCTGCGACTGATTACCAAATCACTTAAGTGGTCCTTTGCTCTTGAGGAGGTTGAGCACCCCTGCCCTAGACTGAGCCTGTATTGTCGGTGTGCATGGAACTGTGCTTATGGCTGGCAGCCTATGTTCTAGTAAAGGAAACCTGGGTATATTCTCAGCGGCCCCCTAGGGGTCAGCACTACATGTGCTTTCAAAGAGCTCATACTCTCCTGTATTCTAGCACTGCTGCCTAGACAGCCACATTACCTGACAGACATTTCAGGAAAGCGGAGGACACTTCACTACCTTGTCACCAATGCCTTATCTTCCTACTTCGGGAGACACACACAATGAGCACGGGCTGCAACCAAGATGGCTCCTCCATCATCTGCCACATATACTGCCTGGCAAACAGGGGAAGGCGGCTCCCCTGCACCTCCTGGAGAACCTCAGGTGTAAGACAACCAGCTCTCCTATCTCTCTTGCTTGAGCTACGTTCTCTGAACCAGAGGACATTAGAGGACATAACCATGCAATCCCTACCAAAGCAGACATTATACAAACGCCAAAGTGGAAAGCCTATTTACCATGAGATAGACAGCCTCAAGGAGGGAACCACATAAAATGGAGCCAGGCTGTAGAGACTATACATGATGTAATGTTGCAAACTACAGAACACCCAAGACCAAATCACCGAAACATGATCAAAACTTTGATACCTAGCTCATGAACTCTACATGTGCGCATACTAAAACCCCAGACAGAACACAATGACATGGATAAATGAGTACCTCATGGGACTCGAATGCTTACTGTGATGCACCATACTATACAATCTTAGAACTCGGCTGAAACTTTAACATGACGCAAAACATTAAATTAGAGGTACACAGTTAGTCTGACTGAAAAAAGACAAAAGTCCATCCAGTTCAACCATAGAAAAAAAAAAGTTATATAAAAAAGATGGCCAGGACACCCTATGACTAAGAGAACTTGCTCGAAACGCGTCAGGGTCGGGCTGTAGCTGTTTTGACGCCTTACCGCCGGCACCACAAGGGGTCATGGCGGCAGCTTGCAATCAGTCAGTAATCTATTTTATTTGCTTTCTTGCTGTATACACACCCATTGTGTGGAATAAACATCCTAAGGCAATATTGCACTACTGGCCTCCTCTGTTGTTTCGTTCTGAGCTCCTGTGGGAGCCAGGAACATCCGCAGAGTGGTTACCATTTGGGAAGGCTAAGTGCAAACCGTGGTATAGCGAAGGAGGCATTGACCAGATCTGACCAGACCTTTTTAATGAGATGTCTGATGTCCTTATTATATCATACAAATGCGCAAAAAGGTTGCGTATCTGGTGAGTGCGCAATCTACACTTTAATTGTCTCACCTTATCCACAATCTGTGACTTTTGGATACCAGAAGATCATTTGAGATCTCGTTCACGCCTGCACTCTGGACTTATGTTTTAGACACAGTGTTTTCTTTCACGTTTATATTGGCCACATATTTTAGTAGCACATACATAGATGCACAGTGTCACTTTATATATTTGTGTGCACTTTCTTACATGTTTATATATGTATTTATTTATTGGTTTTAACAGCGCTGCACATTTATGTTTTTTATAATCCTATACCCACAGTTGATCCAGAGGATCCAGACAGAGGGTCAAGAGTCATGCAGCCTCATAGGATAATCAGAGCGGAATAAAAACTCTCCTACAAACTTAACCCTTTCTCTGCTGGACACAGATGGAAGTCACAAGACTGCTATATACTGCTGATGAGAAAAGGTATTTAGCAGTTTATATTTACTAAAATTATTGCATTTCCATGTTCTGTGTACTGTGGGAAACCAGATATAGTGAATGCGGGGTCCGGGGAGACCGGATATAGTGAATGCGGGGTCCGGGGAGACCGGATATAGTGAATGCGGGGTCCGGGGAGCCCGGATATAGTGAATGCGGGGTCCGGGGAGACCGGATATAGTGAATGCGGGGTCCGGGGAGACCGGATATAGTGAATGCGGGGTCCGGGGAGACCGGATATAGTGAATGCGGGGTCCGGGGAGACCGGATATAGTGAATGCGGGGTCCGGGGAGACCGGATATAGTGAATGCGGGGTCCGGGGAGACCGGATATAGTGAATGCGGGGTCCGGGGAGACCGGATATAGTGAATGCGGGGTCCGGGGAGACCGGATATAGTGAATGCGGGGTCCGGGGAGACCGGATATAGTGAATGCGGGGTCCGGGGAGACCGGATATAGTGAATGCGGGGTCCGGGGAGACCGGATATAGTGAATGCGGGGTCCGGGGAGACCGGATATAGTGAATGCGGGGTCCGGGGAGACCGGATATAGTGAATGCGGGGTCCGGGGAGACCGGCTATAGTGAATGCAGGGTCCGGAGAGAGCGGCTATAGTGAATGCAGGGTCCGGAGAGAGCGGCTATAGTGAATGCAGGGTCCGGAGAGAGCGGCTATAGTGAATGCAGGGTCCGGAGAGAGCGGCTATAGTGAATGCAGGGTCCGGGGAGAGCGGCTATAGTGAATGCAGGGTCCGGGGAGAGCGGATATAGTGAATGCAGGGTCCGGGGAGAGCGGATATAGTGAATGCAGGGTCCGGGGAGAGCGGATATAGTGAATGCAGGGTCCGGGGAGAGCGGATATAGTGAATGCAGGGTCCGGGGAGAGCGGATATAGTGAATGCAGGGTCCGGGGAGAGCGGATATAGTGAATGCAGGGTCCGGGGAGAGCGGATATAGTGAATGCGGGGTCCGGGGAGAGCGGATATAGTGAATGCGGGGTCCGGGGAGAGCGGATATAGTGAATGCGGGGTCCGGGGAGAGCGGATATAGTGAATGCGGGGTCCGGGGAGAGCGGATATAGTGAATGCGGGGTCCGGGGAGAGCGGATATAGTGAATGCGGGGTCCGGGGAGAGCGGATATAGTGAATGCGGGGTCCGGGGAGAGCGGATATAGTGAATGCGGGGTCCGGGGAGAGCGGATATAGTGAATGCGGGGTCCGGGGAGAGCGGATATAGTGAATGCGGGGTCCGGGGAGAGCGGATATAGTGAATGCGGGGTCCGGGGAGAGCGGATATAGTGAATGCGGGGTCCGGGGAGAGCGGATATAGTGAATGCGGGGTCCGGGGAGAGCGGATATAGTGAATGCAGGGTCCGGGGAGAGCGGATATAGTGAATGCAGGGTCCAGGGAGAGCAGATATAGTGAATGCAGGGTCCGGGGAGACCGGATATAGTGAATGCAGGGTCCGGGGAGACCGGATAACAGTGAATGCAGGGTCCGGAGAGAGCGGCTATAGTGAATGCAGGGTCCGGAGAGAGCGGCTATAGTGAATGCAGGGTCCGGAGAGAGCGGCTATAGTGAATGCAGGGTCCGGGGAGAGCGGATATAGTGAATGCAGGGTCCGGGGAGAGCGGATATAGTGAATGCAGGGTCCGGGGAGAGCGGATATAGTGAATGCAGGGTCCGGGGAGAGCGGATATAGTGAATGCAGGGTCCGGGGAGAGCGGATATAGTGAATGCAGGGTCCGGGGAGAGCGGATATAGTGAATGCAGGGTCCGGGGAGAGCGGATATAGTGAATGCAGGGTCCGGGGAGAGCGGATATAGTGAATTCAGGGTCCGGGGAGAGCGGATATAGTGAATGCAGGGTCCGGGGAGAGCGGATATAGTGAATGCAGGGTCCGGGGAGAGCGGATATAGTGAATGCAGGGTCCGGGGAGAGCGGATATAGTGAATGCAGGGTCCGGGGAGAGCGGATATAGTGAATGCAGGGTCCGGGGAGAGCGGATATAGTGAATGCAGGGTCCGGGGAGAGCGGATATAGTGAATGCAGGGTCCGGGGAGAGCGGATATAGTGAATGCAGGGTCCGGGGAGAGCGGATATAGTGAATTCAGGGTCCGGGGAGAGCGGATATAGTGAATGCAGGGTCCGGGGAGAGCGGATATAGTGAATGCGGGGTCCGGGGAGAGCGGATATAGTGAATGCGGGGTCCGGGGAGAGCGGATATAGTGAATGCGGGGTCCGGGGAGAGCGGATATAGTGAATGCGGGGTCCGGGGAGAGCGGATATAGTGAATGCGGGGTCCGGGGAGAGCGGATATAGTGAATGCAGGGTCCGGGGAGAGCGGATATAGTGAATGCGGGGTCCGGGGAGAGCGGATATAGTGAATGCGGGGTCCGGGGAGAGCGGATATAGTGAATGCGGGGTCCGGGGAGAGCGGATATAGTGAATGCAGGGTCCGGGGAGAGCGGATATAGTGAATGCAGGGTCCAGGGAGAGCAGATATAGTGAATGCAGGGTCCGGGGAGACCGGATATAGTGAATGCAGGGTCCGGGGAGACCGGATAACAGTGAATGCAGGGTCCAGAGAGACCAGATATAGTAAAGGCAGGGTCCAGAGAGAGCAGATATAATGAATGTAGGGTTCTGGGTTTAGTAACACTAAGCCCCACAGATCATGGAAGTAAATAATATATATGCTAGGCTGAGACAGGCTGTATAAAATCTTCCTTACAGCTCTTACACAGTAAGACTACATCTGTAAGATATGCCTGCTGGAGCTTTTATACTTGGGTACACACCATGAATTTTGTTAAACCAGCTGGCTGAACAAAAAAAAAAAACAAAAAAAAAACAAAACTAGCAGATTCCTGCATCCACACAAGAGACGAAGATGCAGAAAGCCCTCTCCTTCCTTGGTCCTGTTATATTCTGAGGGCAGAGACTCCTTGAACGGTTTTCTAGCAGGACAATCACCAAAAGACAATCTAACAATCGGTTTCTGTCAAACAGGGAGGGAGCCACGTGCAAACTTACTACTTACTGCTATTTTCAAGTGAGATTCTTCAAAACAGGTAGTTCCGTAATGCCCAAGACTGACATTTTTTGCTTCGGGGGAGCACTGATGGGATGCGCAATTAGTATTATCAAACACTTCCTGCCTATAACAGATCAATTTGGGGCACTTCCAGAACATACACAAGGGGTGGGCAGTGCAGTGCGAGGAAAACTGGTGGCAGAGTCTGTGTCAGGTTGGCTCTTAGAGCATAAAAGCAAGTCTGGCAGAGACCCTGCTACTATCCCTCTCTGGAGCACATGGCTCATCCATTCCGACCAGACCAAAAGTGTGGGAGAATGTCAACAATGCACAATCTACGAACAAGTTGGCCAGTTGGAATGGGGATTTCTGTTATGAAAAGGTATTTACTTGGCAGTACATTGACTGGATTTTTTAAACAAAAGAACTCTTCTATTCCCTTATTCCCCCTTAATCTTAACACATTACAGAAAACAATAGATTCTATTTACTGATAAAGCATTCCTGTTTTGTTGCTATGTATTTCTAGGCTTATTTAATAAACAGTGCAGCTAGGTAAGAAGCGCACTGCCGTAGCAAACTATAAAGATTCAAATATACCTAAAGACAAAACTATTTTCTTTTTTAGTTTTGGATAGAGTGAAGATGGATTAGAGCCCCTATTAGGTTTTTATTGCCGTCTGTGCCCCCGTTAGTTAGATTCACCCTCTCGATTTGTCCTGTTTAGCAATATCTTTGAAAGAAAACAAATACGCCAAATTTTGGGTTGTCCCCAGAAAAGGAAGGGAAATTTTCCAATGGGGACTCTAGTTCTGGAGACCTGGGGTCGCCAAGGATTTCCCTTAATTTGCAGAGATTTTCCTCTCACTTCTTGTTTGACTATGGGACAGGACGTGAAGGTTAATCTCTCCAATGGGACACAGATGGTAACAAATATACTGACAGGGGTGGGTGTGTGATTCAGGCAGAGACTGAGGGGGTGAGGTGGGGGGTTGGGCTCCGTTTCCTCCACCCCCCTCTTCCAATCCCTCCACTGGCTTCCGATTGCGCAACGGATCAAATTCAAAATCCTAACACTGACGTACAAAGCTGTCCACCATACTGCCCCGAACTACATCACTGACCTAATATCCAAGTACCACCCAACACGCACACTCCGCTCCTCACAAGACCTCCTTCTCTCTAGTTCCCTGGTCTCCTCCTCCCATGCCCGCCTCAAGGACTTCTCCAGGGTGTCACCCATCCTCTGGAACTCCCTGCCCCAACCCGTCAGATTATCACCTACTCTCCTCTCCTTTAGGCGCACCCTGAAAACCCATCTCTTCAGGGAAGCCTACACCACCCCCTGCTAACTTGCCGACCTCCTCCACTCTTCCTACCACTCCATCCCCCACAGCTATCTCCTCCTGTACCACTATCCCCTCCCTCCTAGATTGTAAGCTCCAAAGATCAGGGCCCTCAATCCCCTCATGTTTTGCATTGTATTGGTATTGTTCTGTCACATGTTCTGTCCCCCTTTGTAATGTACAGAGCTGAGCGAACTATTGGCGCTTTATAAATACTGTATAATAATAATAACCCTCCCTTATGCAGGCCATACATGGGTCCAATTCTGAATTAATTTTCTTTTGAAAATCGGAAATGTTGTGCGTTTGGTAATCCTTTGGTGCCACCATTGATTTCGAAATTCAACCAACGAAGCCTTCAGTTTTTCCTCATGTTGCTACAAAAAAGAATTTTCGTGGCCAAACATGTTCTTTTCTTTCCAGGTCACAGCTTTATATTTCTTGCACGATTCTCCCATCACCGATTCAAAGTTTGTTTTTAAAAAAATTTCCAATATGACCGATCACTCAAATTCGATGGTCACATGAAAACCGTCCGTTTCTGTGACCCACTAATGGTGCGAAATTCGAAAAAAAATTCTTAGAAAAGATTTTCGAAAGCAAATTCTTTTAGAATTCAACCCGTGTATGGCCGGCTTTACACTATCCATAATGAAAGAAAACGTTTTGCCTACAGTTCTATTTTAACTCGCTGAAGTCAGAGCAGCACAACATGGATAGTGATTGCTGGCTGCGGGTTACTACACTTTGCTCTTGGCTTTCTGCATTGTTATACCGAATAATGGCATTAGTCTGTACTTCAGAAACAATATTGAGATAATAGAAACATGGCACTCACTTTCCTTTTCTTGAATATCTTTCACCATGCTTTAGAATCAACTAAAAAAAAAAAAAAAAAAAAAACAGTTAACACGCTCTGCTTTTTCGTATACTGTATAAAATGTCTATAGAACATTTCATTCCTCTGGAAAAATGAAAATCAAGACCTTATTCCTCATGGTATACAAGACCTGTATTCCTTCTCTCATGCAGTGCTAATTGTCCACATCTCCTCACGGAAGCACATGTGAAGCAAATAGCAAACTTCTTTCATGGCGGTTCACACCTGAACGTAGTGCGGCATTTCCAGCACTGTGTTCAGAATGCATTGCAGTTGCGATCTTCAGCGACTGCCAATCATAAGCTAATGAAACCCCAAACGCAGGTCACAAATGCAGTGTATTTGCCTGCATGGGCTCGGTTTTCAGAGCGTTTCCAAAAGTAGTGTGGTGTGGTGCGATTTCAGCCCATTGAACATGCACAGAATTGCATGTCCATTGTACAGGAACGCACTGTGTCCCAGTGTGAACCGGCCCTCAAGCCTCATGCACATGGACATGCTTTTGCAGTGTGTTTTGGATCAATGTCCATCTGTACTGTGAAGCGCCGTCCAATCAACTTTGCTGCATTTGGCTGACTCTGGGCTGACAGTATATCTGTAAACACTGCAGAACTCATCCGGCTGCTTCTGTCACATCATCAATAAACACCAATGACCTAGTGCCACCGGAAGCCATGCATGTCCATGCCATCACACTGCCTCCACCATGTTTTACAGATAACATTGTGTACTTTGGATCATGAGCTGTTCCAAGCCTTCCCCACACTTTTTTCTTCCCGTCATTCTGGTACAGATCAATCTTAGTTTCCTCGCCCAAAGAATGCTTTTCCAGAACTGGTCTGGCTTTTTTAGATGTTTTTTGGTAAAGTCTAATCTGGCTTTTCTATTCTTCAGGCTTATGAATGGTTTGCACCTTGTGGTGAACCTTCTGTATTTGCTCTCGTGAAGTCTTCTCTTGATTATAGACTTTGACAATGATACGCCCACCTCCTGGAGAGTGTCCTTCACTTGTCTGGATGTTGTGAATGGGTTTTTCTTTACCATAGAGAGGATCCTGCGATCATCCACCACTGTTGTCTTCCATGGACGTTCATGGCAAGCAAGCTGCTTGCTCTGGGGGCACTTGGCAAGAGGGAGGGGCCAGGGGCGCCAGCGAGAGTAACCGAGGATGATCGGGACTGCTCTGTGCAAAACCACTTAAAATACAAAAACACTTAAAAATACTGAGCGAAACACCTGATGTACATGATCACATAGGCTAAAATTAAACTGCATTAAGAGGCATAAAAAAAACTCAAAAACAAAAAACATGCTGCATGCCTGTATAAACAGTTTTTTACATCTGTATGCATGAGGCCAATACTAATTGAAACTCTTATTTGTTAAAACAATTATGACAAACTTTGGATTTATCCCAAATAGTAATGAACTGCAGAATATGTTGTTACTATTAAGCAAGTAGCAATAAAAAAAAAGCAAACACAAAAAAAACTTCTTCCTCTTACAAAAAAACAAGTCCATGCATAATCTATCCATACATTTTAACATACTCAAGGGGGCCTGTCATAGCAGAAATAGGCAGGCTGCCATTGTTGTCCTTATTTTTAAAAACGTCAGTTGCTTGGCTGTCGTAGCGCCTCAGAAGGCTGGTCAGTATGAAGCCATGAAGCAGCGAGCGCAGTCAGAAATTCCGAATATGAATTGTTAGTACTCAAAATATTGAAGCCACTGAATCCGCATGACAGCCAGGCAGCGAGCAATTTAAGGTCAGGTCAGCAAAGGCAGCCTATGTATTTACCTCATGGCACAGTAACTTTAATTTGCAAAAAAAAAAAAAACAAATTAAAATAAAGCACTTACCTTTTCCCTGTTTCCCACACGGTGCAATAGGTCATCTGTAGTATAAATACACACAATACTGAACATCCACAGAAGCATTAAAGATAAAGAAGTAGAAAATAAGCTATTAACCAGAATGCAGATGGAAATAATATATTCCATTTTCCAGGTTAGGTGGGCAGTGACCTGTATATTACCACACAGTCCTCTTATACAACTCCAGAGAAAGACCATCAATGAGCACAAAAACACAAAAAGGAGACTGGACTTAACCAGATGCATCGTTATCAGCTAGAACCAGATTTCTGCAATATCCTTCAAAGAAATAAAAAATGGTTATATGGGCATATATTCTACAGTTCTGGCCCAAAGTCTTCCAGTGGCGATGCACATGATGTATCTCCAAACGCACATCTTCTTCAATCCAACAGATCCATTTAGGTTTTTACAGGGCAGTATGCGTTCTGTAAGTAAACATATCACCAGAAAGATGCACAGCATAGTTCTGTGCCTTGCTCTCCCCCAGAGTACGAGGTATTCTGCTAGTAGCCAATACTAGATCTTCCAGGTCTGTGCTTGTAGATACCAAATGCCTGTACTCCCATCTACAAATACTTTCTCTCGCTCTGTTTAGATTTTAAGATCACGACATTGTCACATTCCATTCCTCAAGTGACACATTTTACAGTTCTTTCTCCCTCACTAAACTGCCATCTATTCCATCAATGTTGCGGAGCCAGAAAATCAAGAATGTTTTGGCTGAAGATCGCAGATTGTGCTGGAGGGAGAGAACAGCTAAGAGTGGGTTGGTCACTACTCTCTGCCAATATAAATCACTACAAAAACTAAAAGTGTAAAACTAAAGCAGAGCTCTGGTCTTAAAGCAGGGTTCCACTCACGCTGTAAAAAAATAAAAGTCAGCAGCTACAAAAACTGTAGCTGCTGACTTTTAAAAAAACAGCCACTTACCTGTCCCACGATCCCGCGTTGCCCCTGCCGCAGCCCGTTTCACTGGCTGTCCTGTATTCCAGGAGACCGGCATCTTCAGTGTGGGCACCTGGCTGTGACAGCTTGCGGCTTCACAGCCGGGTGCCTACTGCACATGCATGAGTAGCGTGTGCGCTGCGCTTCCTGAATGGCCCCGACGTCTTCTGGGATCTGTCACGTGTCCCTCAAGACTTCGGGGAGGAAGGGTAGGAGGACAACTTCTGTTTCCGATCCCTTAGGCAATCACAGCAGAAGTAGGAGCGGGTACCTGTCAAATTCGGGTACCCGTCCCCCCCCCCCCACATTCCCCAAAGGTGCCAATCCTTAATGGGGAGCGGGAGACCAATCTTTAAAGCGGAACTTCCCCTTTTGGGTGGAACTCCGCTTTAACAAGAACAAAAAACAACAGAATTGGATCAGGAAAAATGTATTGAATCATGGTCGCCATTTTCCTTCGGATTAGAAATGCTCTATTGAGAGTCGGAAGAGGAGAGCTGTTCATATATAGGCAAATGCAATGACTAGACATTTAGGAACTGTAACAAAAAGTAGTTTATATTTTTTTTTTTTTGCGAATTGCTTTGGTTTTGCTATTTGTGAAGGGATTGATGCTGCTCAACTGACCCCAAGAACCCAATGTTGAGGAATGGCCTGAGCCATCATACTGGCCACTCCCTCTGATGCATTTCACCCCACCCACCCACCCACCAGGGTTTGGTCACAGAGGTAGTGACTATAGGTTTTACTATATGGACATTTAAGACATCAAAAGCGTTTAGCATACTTTTGTATTCTTTTTTACTCTTTTACTGCTAAAACTTTAATAAAAACGATTGAAAACGAAAATTGTTTAAACAGAGTTTTTCTATAAAAAAAGGATACCCTCACTTTCTGGATACAAGATGGGATTTTTGAACCCGCCTTAAAATCCCCTTTTATGAGGGACACAGCCATTCACATTTGGGTTATACTGCCACCTACAGGAGGACTGGACACAAATAAAAAAACAACAATAGGCCTGACCAGGATAAGCCCTCTTAACACCAGCAAGTCTCAATTTTGTAAGTATGATCATAACACAGAGGGGTGGGATTTGTACCCTTTAATAGACCCCAAGGGAAGGATTTTACAATCCTATTTTCTTTCTTGTCTATTAACCCTTTCGCTGCCAGAGCCATTTTTGCATTTTTTTTTTTTGCACACATGGTTAAAAAATAATTTTAGGCATGAAGATTACACAAAACCCCCAAAACATTATATATTTTCTGACACCCTTGAGAATAAAATAGTGGTAGTTCAAATTTTTTATTTCACACAATTTTACCACAAAGGCTTAGGACAGTGTTTCTCAACCTTTTTTTTTCAAACTAAAATTATAGACCGTCTCGAGGCACCCTATTCTAAAATGTAAAACACTATTGGTTTAACATAATGCTTCAACATCCACAAACGTAGGACACTCACCGTTAGAGGCGATTTATTCTTCTAAATCAAATACACTTCTGCACACTGGTACTGACTAGTATTCCAATGTTTCTCTTCTCCCTCAGTTTTTCTCCATCACTCAGCTAATGTGACCCCAGTGCTGATGGAGAGGTTCGGGGGAGGAGCAAACAAGGATACTGTGCAGACGACCAACATCCTCCTTATCAAATGATGATGTCATTGGTTGTTGGGATGCCAGTGGCTAGAAAGTCGTAATGGTTGACAATGAAAACCCGTGGCTTTGTGCAACTAAAAGGTGGGCTTGATCCACCTCTAGCTTGTACACAATTTTTGAGTAATTTTTAGGCATTTTGCCATGGCACCCCTAAAGAGACCTCAAGGCACCCTGGTTGAAAAAGGCTGGTCTAGGAAAAGCAAGCAAATGCAGTAAAAAACACACTAAAGTGAACTGTCAACATGCCAAACCTCACATTTGTGTGCACCTATATAATGGAGACAAACTTCAGTACCCTATATTTTCTGCAGGCGACACTTCGAAAGCATATGTGTGCGCGCGCGCGCGTGTGTGTGTGTGTGTGTGTGTGGGGGGGGCACAAACTTTTTTTAGGGTGGCATGTTATGTGCTTGGGTGTAACTTTTTTTTTTTTTTTTTTATATACTTAAAACTTTTTTTTTCCCCATCACAAAGGGGGGACACAGTCCCCTATGTGATGATTTTTAGGTGAGAGGTTCTCTTTATTGAGAGGATTTTTAGACCCTGCATGTCTCCTTTCGGGCTCCGCTGAATGTATTGCAATGCAGACCAAATTGCAATACATTGCTTCTCATACTAGCCAAGAAAGTGACAGTGGTGACCTGAAAGTGACGTCACACATGTCGCCTTCCGGGTCACAGAAAGAAGGGAAGGAGTGCGGACGTTTGCACCGGTACCGGAGGCCGCCAGGTCCGTATGTTATGGACCTGACAGCAGGGGGTGTTATACACAATCCAGTGACTGCAGCCACCTGGATTGTATATAAAACTAACAGGCAGGCTCCTGCCTATCAGTTGGAAGCGATCGGGTGGCACGCAGCCACCCCACTGTCTCCAGGTGACAGGCAGAAGCCTACCTGTCAGTTTAATATACAATCCAGGTGACTGCAGCCACTGGATTGTGTATAAAAACCCCTCTGCTGTCAGGACCATAATGTATGGACCTGTCGGCGTAAGGGTTAAGGGACACTTAAAAGGGAATTTACTAAAACTGGAGCACTCAGAATCAGGTGCAGCTGTGCATGGTGGCCAATTAGCTTCTAACTTCAGCTTGTTCAATTAAACTTTGACAATGAGCCTTGGTTTACATGGTGCGACTTGTCATGACAAGTCACACCCTATTGTCCGCCATGGAACCGTTCATATCGGAGCAACTCCATCGGAGTTGCACTGATTCTGAAAGTAATTCCTGCAATACTTTTTGCAATTTCAGGTACAACTTGCATAGAACCAAACTTGGATGCTGATTGTTTCTATGCATAGCTGTACCAGATTTTGCACTATGCAGTTTTGGTAAATAACCCCAAAGTTATTCATATTTGGGACATCCAAAAGCTGTCTCAGTGAGCGGTGGGCAACACAGCAAATAAAGATAAAAGGCTCAAAAAAAGAAAAAAAAAGGGGGGGACTACTTGCAGCTCAACAAGACACATGAAGCTGGCATCAGATGAAGCCTGAACATCCACCTTGTAGAACTTAGAGAACATGTTAACAAAGGACCAGGTGGCAGTCTTGCATATTTGTTGCCAAGAAAGCACTCTCAGACCTAGTAGAGTGCACCTTGACAGGAAAGAAGGGAACCTGATCCTTGAGACCGTTAGCTTGGATGATAGTCTGTATGGGTCAGATATAAATGGTGAAGTGAAAAGCAGGTGCACCCTTTATGGGGACCACTGAGGAGGAAAAAAAATTGTAATTAAGTGTTTCTGAAAGAAGCCAGCTGACGTGCTGCCAAATGGGCGGCTACAAACTGATAGTTCAGGGAGCTAATAGCAAAGCATAGGAAACAGGGATGCACCAGAAAGATGGGGGGACATGCAAATACATACCCTTGATTTCCACAGATGCAAGCAAGTCTCCCTGGTGAAAGGAGGCGATAACATTCTGGTGGATACCATACTGAATTTATTAGATAGAAGGACACTCAGAGCTTTGAGATCCAAGATGTTTAGAACGCCCCCTTTGGGTTTGAACTGGGAACAGCTTGGATTAAAAGCCTGAAACCGTTCTGCCACAAGAACTTGCGCAATGACATCTTGAGCCAGAATATTGAAGAGAGCTAGATGGACGTATACTAATCTGTACGGTGACATGGGGTGGTTGGAAGTGAGAAACCAAGGATAGGGCTGAGAGCAAAACTTTAGTTTGCAACCCTGGATATGACCTACTTAAACCAATCATGAGATGCAAGCTGTCTAAATGCCTGCAAAGGTTCACAAAATGTCCCTCCCAAAGAAAATTCAAAGAGGCTTTGTGATGTGCATCAGATTTTCAGACACGAGTTCCACAGTAGAACACATTACCAAAGTGTCCCTCATATGTGCATTGACAAGAGTCCAATCCATGAAATAAGACAGGAAACCTCCAGCAGCACTTCCCAACCGTAGCTTCAAACTACAAACATTTGCTCCAATTGTTCTATGATCAAGCCCAACAGTAACAAGATCCCTTTTAAAAGGAACTATGCCCAATCAGCTAGCTCGGCAGAGCAAAGTCACAGCTAAGGTGAGAAGAAGAGCAGGACCTGCCAATGAGAACACAGCACAAGAGACCGCTTCCAACCGCTTATCTGTTGGGTCCTTAAAGACAGATGCATCCTCCAATGGTGGTCACTTTGTTAAGGTGGGATACTGCCAGACCCACAGTAGGGAGGGCAGCTTTAAATAAAATGGATCATTTCAAAACAGATGCCAAGCTAATAAGTGCTTGGGGGAGCAAACATCTTCTCAGTATGTTTCCAATCTTTTATAGACGAAGACTTATAAAAGTGGTTCGTTGGGAAAGTCTTCACAGTTCTAGGGGCGCTAGAGGAGCCAAAGCACTGGTAGACGCAGTAGGATGATGCTGTAGTTTCAGAGTGATGCACACTACATCTATAAGGTCTCAGGCATGGGAACTCCACCCAGTAGATAACATCAGCATCTCAGTCCCTGTGTAACAGACATTTCCACGGTGGAAAGGGTGGCAATAAACATTTCCACCAGCAGAAAGAGGGAATTTCCAATGTGTTCTGCAACCAAAGTAATGAGGTAGCTCCCAGTGACCAATCCAATCAGCGCGCTCACTGAGCTTTCAGGAACAGGCTAAATACTGAGGCAATACCAATGGCTCTGGACCTGTAAATCACTCCATGGTTAACCTGTTGCTAGAACAGGGTCTGGAAAGCGCAGTGCCCAAAATGTCACTTTCAGGTTACCTCCACAACATCAAGACCAACGTGGTCTGGTCGTGTCACTCCAAAGCAGGACAATCTGTACTCAAAAAGGCCAGCTCTAGTATTGATGTAGAAGAGTGTCGATTGAAGAAAAAATAATGCTAATAAAAATCAAAAGGTCGGCTTTTTACACTGCAGAGTGGAAGAAAAAAAAATATCCATTCTCATGACTTAGACTTTTTTTAAAACTTATAAATCCTAATAGAAGCTGACAGCCCCATTCATTGTGGCTATACATACAGATACAATACTGCCACCAAATGAAAACTGGTATCACACAAACATGTATTTTAATGAGATCGAGAAGAGCGTATAGACGTCCCCAAAAGCAGCACATACACCCAACATTATGTGATTTTAAATAGAATAAACAGTCATGTGTGCAAAGCAATGTCAGAAGATGTCCACTTCCGGTGAACAGTCAAAAACAGTTTCTAGGACAGAAATCGGAAAGAAAAAAAAAAGCGCAGGATTTTGTCGATTTAAGTGCAACAACATATGTTCTGGCTTTTATGCACAAAAGGCATTACAACACCCTACTCACTGCCTCAGGGGAGGAGGTGTGTATATGGAGGACTAATTGTTTCTCAATGTTGTACACACCAGGAATGGCATGCAGTATTTCTGATGCAGAGTTGACTCACATGGAGTCATAACATTTTTAGATAAATGACATTCTATTTTCTATACTGCCGGCTAAACATAGTCCAAAAATTCTATGGTTGCTCTGTGAAAAACAATCGTGTATTGAATAGACAGGTCAAAGTGACAGTGCCTCCCGGTAGGCTCCACCCCCCCCCCCCAAGAAGGTACACTCATTGATCCACGTTCCTTTGCTGCCCCCTATTCCCTCATCACTTAGTTACCACTTGAAGACCAGGCTTTTTCTGGCACTTTCTCTTCACATGTAACTATTTTTTTGGCTAGAAAATTACTTAGAACCCCAATCATTATATATATTTTTAAAGCAGAGGCCCTAGAGAATAGATTGGTGGGTTTTGCAATTTTTAAGTTATTCACACGGTATTTGAGCAGTGGTTTTTCAAATGCACTTTTTTGAATTATAATGCAAAAAAAAAAAAAAGCAACAATATATAACCCAATATTTTTTGTAAAATAGAAACAAATGTTGCTACACCGAGTAAATAGATACCAAACATTCACTAAAAAGTTAGTTACCAAAGAAATGTTCCAATAAATACAACACTTCTATTATACCAACATCATTGCGCCAATGTAATAAAGAGAGGAAATACACTAACTGGATGCTGCTATTATTTATAAACTCAAAATAATAATAAAAATGTGAAAAATATACAAATCACAAATAATAGCGCAAACCAAATCACACAACTAAATATAACCACCACCAAATAAGTGCATATTAATAGTGCAAACAAAAAAATCAATAAATAGGGAATCTCAATATAGTCCATATAAACATGATCCTCAGTAAATGAAGTAATGAGATCCTCCTTCATAAGCAATGTGGTATTCAGTGCTCAAAAATACCCCATCAAAATGCACACTCACCATGTGCTAGTAATTAACCAGCATGTCAGTATATATCCAGCATTCACCAAACAGACTTCAAAGGCCGATCCTCATGTGTTGGTAATTACTCAGATACCAAACATGTCGCACTTTAAAATTGCGCACGCCCAAACTACGACGAGAAACCACCAAATTTTTACTATCCATAGGAGACACTTTATAAGCTTTTATAGGTTACCACTTTAGATAAAAACAGGAGGACTGGTGCTAGAACTACTGCCCATGATCTGATGTTCGCGGTGTGTGGGACGATGGCTGTTTGTGTGAGTGCGAGACTGGCGTGTGAGTTCGCCTTTGCACGCAAGCATGGGGTAATAGGGGCACTAAGTTTTTTTTTTTTTCAATTATTAATTTTTTTTATCACTTATTGCTGTCACAAAGAATATAAACAGCAATAGGCATGTGACATAGACCCCCAATCCCTTCATAAAGAGTACCTAAGACCCCAAATCCCTCCTCTGCACCTAAAAGCATTCAAAACACCAAGATTGATGGTTTTAAATGTTTTTGAGTTTTTAAGAAATGGCGTCGCCGACATCTGGGTAAACCAGAAGTGATAGCGACAGGCAGAAGGAGGGGATGTCCTCTTCCACTGCTTGTAATAGTGATTGAATGTCTAGTTAGCCACCCCAATCACTATTACAAGAGAGCCACCTGCCAGGGATGTGACTGGTCAGCAAGTGATAAAAAATCATTAAACACATTGCAGTCTCATTGTACAATCTCCTTTAGATCTATCAATAACTATGTAGTACAAGGGCCTGCCTGCTTGAATACAAATTTACTGGACAGAAGAGGTAGGTCCTCATATTACAGTTCTGGTCAACTTAAAGCTGATTATACAAAGATGTATTTTCAGATTGTAACATGAATGGTGACTCTAACAGAGCTGGGCTCCTGGGGATAGAGGGGGCATATGTGGCAGTGCTTTGGCCTGAGAAGCCAATCGCCAGGCTGAAACACTTCATGTGGGGAGGGGCAGAGTGACGCCATCCAATACCAAAGCTTGAATGGGTGCGTACACCCTACTGAAGGGGTGGGCTATTGGGCGGCACTGCCCTTTTCCCTGAATGGGCATGTGACGGTGTCTCTGTGTACCAACTGTCTGTAGTCCCCCATTGTACATAGATTCTTCCTTTTACTTCCTATTTTTTTTTTTTTTCTAGCACCTATTTGAATTGATATAGGAGGTATGCAGAGAGTTGTTTTTATTTCAGATGCTCATAATACACCAACACAGGAAAACAAAAAAAAAAGTAAAGACTCCCAAGAAACAACAACAACTGGTAACCATTTAAAAACCTGGGAGGTAAATATTTCCTGGTTTTGAAGTGCCACTTCACCCATATAATTTTCCAGTATTTTGTGTTTTCATCTGTGTGCTATAGAAAAGACATTTTTCTATCATTCACTGCTGGACACAGCACTGTAGATTTAAGTCATGTAGGTAGACATGATTATAAAGAACCTATATAGCCTCAACAGTTTGCACAGCACTTTATAATACAAAAGGAAATGACAGAGTTACAATACAATTCAAGACAAAAGGGTTAGAAGAGTCTAGCGATTGGTATAAAAAGCCATAACTGTGTGGGGATGGATTGATGAAGAAATAAAAAAAGTTTAGTTGTTGGGTGTCACTTTGGGTGGGGGGGCGCATGGAACACAGCTCACTTTGGAGAGGTGGGGAGACCCCTGTCTCAGCTCCCTATTTCCCTATTATGTGCAAGTCACCCTGTGCCTGTTAGGGGTGCAGGGTGAAATGTCCTGAAATTGTGTAGACATGTATAGGTGGGGGGGGGGGGGGTTGCTCATTGTTTAATGCCATGTGGTTGCATCCCATTGTTCTATTATGTGTCTTGCTTGGGAGCAAACTATTATGGGATGTATGTTTGTGTATTGGCTTGGTGGGGGGTGTTTCCAGCAGCCCTTCCCCCTGATGGGACTGTCTGCTGATGTGTTTCTTCTTGCTAGATTTGGTTTGCCCGCCCTGTGTCCTTATGCAGGGAGGGGGGTTGTTCCCTTGAATGTATATATCTTGTATCTGTGTAAAGTAGTTATTTCCTGATTTATTTCAAGACTGGTGTCCGTGGATCTGTGTTCGGACGGGGAAGCAGTGCAGTCGGGGTCCAGTTCCGTTACATTGGGCAGAGGCAGGATGGGGTCCCCTGAATAGATGATAGCTGGACAGATTGGGGTACAGAGTTCCAGAAGATGGGAAAGGCTCAGGAAAGGTCCTGAAGGAAAGAATTGGAAGTGATAAAGCAGGTAGAAAGTAGGAGGACTTGGAAGGAGCAGAAACAACGGTTTGGGTCATATTTTAGGATAAGATTGGTGAGGTAGTTGTGGCAGAGGTGATTGGACACTATGGGGTTGAGTTACTAAAAGCGGAGAGTGCAAAATCTGGTGCAGCTATGCATCGTAACCAGTCAGCTTCTAACTTCAGCTTGTTCAATGAAGCTTTGGAAGCCGATTGCAGGTGCAGAGATGCACCAGACTTTACACTCTCCAGTTTTAGTAAATCAACCCCAGTGCTATACCCCCAAAACCTGCTTTACATCCCCGTTTTCGACCTTCATAGCACACTAGGTTTATCTCCCCTGGGATCTGCTGGATGAAGTTTTTTTTTTTTTCTTACATCAAGCAACTGCTGTGATTTGATGCTGGATCTAAGAAGTGTGTCTCCAGCAGCTAATACCAATATCGTAGACTGAAAAACAGTACTTTACTGTGACAGCCCCCTGTATGCAGAGGCATTCCTTGAAACAGTGCTTGCATAGAGAATGCCCCTACCTTATATACTTTACAAACTAGTTAAAACAGGCTTCAGCCACTTGGTATCTAGTCTACGTGTGATTATCATCTAGAGCTGGATTCTCCAAACTTTCTAAACAAAGGTCCAGTTTACTGTCCTTCAAACTTTAGGGTGGCCAGTAGGAGAAAAAAAAATGTGCTGCTGTCAGTGAGAGTAATCAATGCCCCATCATTGGTGTCAGAGGGGGAACCAGTACCGTCGTTGGTGTCAGTGAGAGGAATAGTGCACCGTTATTGGTGTCCATTGGAAGAATAGTTCCCCATTCACTGGTGTCCTTTGGAGGACTAGTGCCCAGTTATTGGTGTCAGTTGGAAGAATAGTGCCCCATTATTGGTGTCAGTATAAGGAATAGTGCCCCGTTATTGGTGTCAGTGGAAGGGATAGTGCCCCATTATTGCTGTCTCCGTGGGAGGAATAGTGCTCCATCATTGGGGTCTCATTTGGAGAAATAGTGCCCCATCTTTGTTGTCAGATGGAGTAATAGTGCTCCATCATAGGTATCAGTGGAAGAAATGGTGCCCCATCATTGGTGCCACTGAATAGTGCCCCATCATTGGTGTGTCAGTGGAAGGAATAGTGCCCCATCGTTGGCGTCATTGAAAGAAATAGTGCCCCATCATTGGTGTCAATGGAAGGAATAGTGCCCCATTGTTGGTGCCAGGGGCAGGAACTATGTCCCACTGCTGACAAAATGCCTCAAGAACCAGATTAAAGCAAACAAACGGCTGCAGTTTGGAGATCAATGATCAAAAGGGTGCCCTACACTAAATGCTGGTGAGCCAATCAAGCCTGAGAGGCTCACCTAGCTACCAATTGGATATCATGCCAGATCCTGATTCTGTGTGCTTACTGCAACAGCTCTCTCCAGGGTTCAGAGCTTCCAGACCTGCAGGCCTAAGCTGGCTCTGATGATACGTTCCTTTTAGTGAGTAAGCAGCTTTTACTGTTTTGGTTCTGCTGGAGCCAAAGGCAGCCTCCTACCTATGGCTAGGGCCCTGGGGTAGGCTTGACACCTCCAGACTTCTTAAGCCCTTTTTACTCCTGGATGAAATCACAGAAGTGGGGGCTTTTTAAAAGGTCAGTTATTTAAGGTCCTTTGCTGCAAGAAATGTCACCATTTGGTACTTTGATAAGTGGAACACAAAAAGGGGAGCAGTTGTTATTCCACTGCCTCCACAAAGCAGACCATTTTCTATTTGTGATGTACCCTTAAATTCAACTACGCAAGGAGCCAACCACCCATCTGACCACCTCTGAGCCCTCAATAAAGACCTCAGGAAAGCTGATGGCTGGTGACAGTAAAGCCTCTCCTCTCTTAAGAGTTTAATTCCTCAACTTACCTAGACTCTCACTCACTATGGGGTGGGCATCATGGGAAGAGCCCGCTCCACCTTGCCTATGACTCAGATTTGGATCAGTGTTTCCCCAAGTAGGGTAGCCACCTCATCCCTTTAAAACGGAACACATACAGTATTACATTCTTTGGTTTTTACACTGATCCATCGTTACAACATGATCAATATACTTTTTGATATACCTTCGACTTTTGTTACGGATTTATTTTATGTACGACCGCTTTTGACTTGCCCGTTCTTGAGGTAATATTCCGATCTGCACACACCACAGCGGTTGCAATTGTATCTTCTAAAAACAAACATTTTCAATAAAAATGTGTTGAAATGAGAAAACTGAACATATTAATTACACATGTTCTGTGGCTGATTAAGGTGGTAATTAACCACTTGCCCTCTTGAGGATTTACCCCCCATCATGACCAGGCCATTTTTTTGTGTTGCGGCGCTATGTTACTTTAACTGACAATTGCGCAATCATGCAACGCTGCACCCAAATTAAATTTACATCCTTTTTTCCCCCATGAATTGAGCTTGCTTTAGGTGGTATTTGATTGCCTGTGCGGTTTTTATTTTTTGAGATATAAGCAAAAAAAGACTGACAATTTTGAAAAAAATATATATATTTTGGACTTTTTGCTATTAAACTTGTCTAGTAAAAAAAATTTTAAAAATCAAATTTCGTCATAAACTTAGGCCAAACTGTATTCTGTGACATCTTTGCTAAATAAAAAAATCCCAATACGTGTAAATTAATTGGTTTATGTGAACGTTATAGCGTCTACAAATGGCGGTATAGATGCTGGGATTTTTTTTTTCCCCACTAGTAATGGCGGCGATCAGCGACTTTTAGCAGGACTGCGGCGGACATTCTGACACGGGCGGGAGGGTAGACCAACGCTGTCACGGACATCTCCAGTGACACCAATATAGTGATCAGTGCTAAAAAAAAAAAAAAGCATTGACACTGTACTAATGGCACTGGGCAGGAAGGGGTTAATGTGAGGGGCTATCAAAGGGTCAACTGTGTGCTGGGAGTGTTTTACTAGGGGTCGGGGGGTTGTTCTTCACTGTAAGCACACTGCTCGGGATGGCTGTACTGTGCACAGCCATCCCGAGCAGTGTGCTCGAGCTGACAGGGAAGAAGATTGTTTGTAAACAAAACAGTCTCCCTCTCTGTCAGGGATGCTCGGTAAGCACCGGCGGGCAATTACCGGCCGGGACCCAGTGATTGACATCCGCAGCCGCGAATGGCGGCGCGGGTAGGGCATGCGCTCCCTACCCGGAAATGAAAAATCACGTGTTTGTGTATATATACACACACGTGATTTTGCACACAGGTGCCGCCCTGTAGCAGTATATCTTTCTAAAGTGCAAGGGTCTCATGCAGAAACCTTTCCTACTCAGTGAGAGGGGAACAATCAGTGGCTTTTCTATGCCACCTGAAAGAGATCGTTTTAGGTATAATCCAGGCAGTACCTAAAACCCACAGTACTCAACTAAAAATGTTCCTTATTTTCTTTCTTGATGATTACCTGTACAAAGAATTAGGGTCCCCCATTTCTAACCTTAGAAAGGCAGTAGAGGGTGATCCCACCCTTCCTCGCTTTTCAAAGGAGTCTACAGACAAGAAGCTGTAATTGCTTTCCAGGCCCCTGTAATCTGTATCAGGTTCCTCCTACACCCTGTTTAGACCTTGGCCCTGGTCTTGCAGACTCTGAGGATTGGTACAGGCAACTGCACTGTGACGGGAGTTACTTTGGGTGGGGGCCCATGGAACCCAGCTCACTTTAGAGAGGTGGGGAGACCCATCTCACCTCCCCATATCCCTCTTATGTGTAAATCACCCTGTGCCTGTTAGGGGTACAGGGTGATCTGTCCTAATATTGGGGTGGGGGGTTGATTGTTTAATGTCATATGGATGCATCCCATTGTTCTATTGTGTGTTTTGCTTGGGAGCAAACTATTATAGGATGTGTGTGTTTGTGTATTAGCTTAGTGGGGGGTGGGTGTCTCCAGCAGCCCTCCTTCTTGAAGGGACTGTCTGCTGGTGTGAAGTTTGAATACCTGTGTGTCTCCTTACTAAATGTAGATTGCCCCGCCCTGTGTCATAATGCAGGGAGGGGGGATTGTCCCCTGAGTGCATATATCTTGTATCGGTGTTCAAATAAACTGAACTAGTCTACGTTCTGGATTACTTCAAGATTGGTGTCTAGTCTTGTATGGTCAGCTGTCGTGTCTGTTGTCGGTGTTCGGACAGGGAAGAGGTATTCTAATGGAAGTACCCAAGTGCAGTCTGGGTCGGTTCCATAACATGCACTATAACACAATTTCTCACAGCATCCTAGCTACTTTAGGAACCATTTGATACAGGGGAACTGCACTGGATTCCAGTAACTTGATGTATCACCTAAATGCAACGTTGGTGGTCATCCACGAGATGTTGAATATAAAATACTAGTTAACCAGCCAACTTGGGTGATTGCCATTCATTAGGGACAGTCAGCTTGGTGCATCCTTGGGCAAGATCAAGAACACTCAATGGGATAAAAGTACTCATCTTGCTCAGTGTCACAAGCGTACGAGCCGCCAAGACAAAGGGGAGCCCCTCCTTTACATCACAAGCAGTCCATCCCCCACCCCAGGAACCTCTTTGCAAGTCTACACACCACTCTAAAGACAGCTTCCTTGACTAGCTTACAGCAGGCTTCGCAAGAAAAAAAACTTTCATGTCTATGGACAAATCCAGTTTCAGCATGTAGGTTTGACCCCATCTGCAGATCTCAGGGTGGGGGAACATTTTTCAAACTTTGCAAGCTCTTGACTTCATGTAATTCTCTTGGTACGGGAAATCCTCAGGATAAAAAAAAAAAAAAAAATCAAGCTTTTATTCACTGCCATAACTATTTCATTCAAATCCTCCTTTTTGTCGGCATTCTATAGACCTCTTTCAGACTTTGCAACAATTGGGTTGACGCTGTCACCACTCAGAAATGGTCCAGGAGTTTTACAGGTCTCAAGAAGCGTAGAATCAGACTAATTTTAGGCCTCAATACTCTCATTTTTGTAAGGTGTCACAAAAATCTCACATAGGAATGGAATAATTGAAAATGGACTCCCTTCAGCAGGGAGACTTTCTAGCATTCATAGACATTCAAGATATTCATCTTCACAATTCCTTATTCCCCGAATATTAGCTGAATATTTGGGTCGGATTCTGGATACCAGTATGGTTGGAATTTTGAGTCTAGCAGATCTGAGCACAGGTCAGATTCTTGCTGCAAAATTGCAGTACTTTGACTGATGGCTTGAAGCAATTTACTCTGCAGAACTCCAGAGCAGGACTTTACATATACTATGTCCAATTGTGACAAGTTTTATGTTCCTTGACAAGAAAAATCTGCATCACCGCAGTAGTGGGGCTCAGTTCACTGATGCTAATATCACCAGGAAAATAACTTCCTCCTGTCAGATTAACGATCTACAGGCCAGACCTTTTCTCCCAGGGTCTGGTACAGTGTATGATTATCCGGATTTTCCAGCTTGGCTGTTGAAGTCCAGGTGCTGAGGGACATATCCCTCAGGCTGTCATTTCCACCATACTTTGGGTCCTTTAATCATCCTCTTGCAAGATGTATCGCCATGTTTGGAAAGCTTATTTTAGATGGCGCGCCTTTGGGTCTTAAACGTCATTCTTTTCTGGTCAGTATCTTTTACAGCTGGGGGTGGTACTAGTCACGAACAGGTTTCAATCTTGGAGATACTTTTCCAGCAGCTTCTGGACAGCTTTACTTAGTTGTTCCTTACACCCAGTGTTCCCTTTGTAAGGCCCCCTTCTCAAGCCATTACATTTAAAATGAGTCCTTTTATTCTTTAGAAACCTCCATTCAAGCCAATAATGGATCTCTGTGGATGTTGTTTTGGAAGGTGTCTTTTCTTATTGCCATTACCTCAACTAGGGCAGTTTTTGAGATTGCAGCATTTTCTTGCAAGACCCCGTTCCCTGCTCTTCACAAGGATATGCTAGTTTTGAGACCTAGGCTCTCCTTTTGATCATGGTTGTTGTCCTCTTTTCACTCTGAGGACATTGTCTTTCATTCTGACCAGCCCTACAAAAGGAAATTTCCTTTCATTCTCAGTGTGGTAAGAGCTGTACGGGTCTTCCTGAATGCTACCACTTCTTTCAGGATGATCAATTCCTTGTTTATGGATTTCAAAGGCTTCTAGTGCAACAATTTCTAGATAATTTTTTTTTTGCCCTCAAACAGCGATATCTTCAATTACCTGTCACCGCATGCGTTAATGTTCTTCCTTCACAAGGCTTCAGATTCCAGGTTTGCATGACAGAAAATCTGTCTTCTATCCACACATTTAACAAATTTATTGGGCGAGTGTGTGATCCTACCTCAGACTGCAAAGTTTAAGTGGTTGCATTTGGTTTGGTGTCCTTGCCCATCCCTCAACCCTCGAGAGGCTTTGGGATTTTTTGAATCTATAGTACTAACAATAAAATCGGTTAATAAAAAAAATGGGGAATTTTTATTCATGGTCCTTTTCTATGAATTTCACTGAAGAACACAGCTGCTTCCCCATCCTTTCAGGAATTTTTTTTTTTAAATAACCTGTTGTCATGGTTCTATGGCTTCGTTTAGAGCAGGGGTCTGCAACCTTTAAGACATAAAGAGCCACTTGGACCCGTTTCCGAGAGGGAAAAAAAGACTGGGAGCCGCAAAACCATTGCAACATTTAAAACAAATCCGACACTGCATATATTGCAAAAAGCGCTCTGGTCATGAAGGGGGTTTAAGGGCCCAGTAAGCAAAGGGTTAATCAGGGCCACAGTGTATCGTCATAATCACAATCATAGCCTTAGGTCAGTGGTGGGCAACCTTTTTTTTCAACTGAGCCAACTCTCGCCAAAACGATTGAAATTTATTTTGAGAGCCACATTTTTAAAACTGAAAATACATCCCCCATATAGTAATTCATCCCCCATAGTAATTCATCCCCCATATAGTAATACATCCCCCATATAGTAATTCATCCCCCCCGTAGTAATTCATCCCCCATATAGTAATTCATCCCCCCTATAGTAATTCATCCCCCATATTAAGTCCCCAAGTCCTCCCTGTGTCAATTCACTTACCTTTGCTCCGCGCGTTCCTCTCGCCGTGTTCCCGCGCCGTTCCGGTGTCGCATGAAAATCTGTCTCCTATGAGGATCTGTCCCCCTCGACGTATCTGCGCATGTGCCAGTTTCAGGCATTAGCAGCCGATCGGCGATCTCCGGCACATGCGCAGATACGTCGAGGGGGACAGATCCTCATAGGAGACAGATTTTCATGCTACACCGGTCTTCAGGGCGGACTGTGAGAGGAGCCCAGCAGCAGCCTAGCTCCGCGGGCCAGATTAAAAGGTCCGCCGGGCCGTAGTTTGCCCATTGCTGCCCTATTGCCTGTCACCTGGTGGGCAGTGTGCTCCGGAGCGCAGCCAAGGTGAAAAAGAGCCGCATGCGGCTCTGGAGCCGCGGGTTGCCGACACCCGGTTTAGAGGAACAGTGTTAATTCCCTATAACTTTTTCTACTTTGCTACAAGTGACCTGTAAGGCAGGTATATAGTTACAGCTGCTAGAAGGATTGAGTCCTTTTTTTGTCCTTGACAGCAGTACACACACTTTATGAATTTACAATTCTTTGTAAATTACAGTATATAGAGAGCCCAGATTTACTTTAAAGTGAAACTGAAGGTTCAGATTTTTTTTTTTTTTAATTAAAATAACAAACATGCCATACTTACCTGCTCTATGCAGTGGTTTTGCAGATCAGCCCTGTTCCTTCTCTTCTCGACTCCCCCACACAAACTCAAGGCTCCTTCCCCGATTGCTCTGGGGGCACTCGTGCATGCTTGCTCCTGAGCCGGCCCTGTACCTCTATAGAATACACAGAGCGTGGTTTCTCCCTCCCCCCACAGCCTGTGATTGACAGCAGTGAGAGTCAATGGTCTGTCTGAGCCCATTGGTGTGTCTCAGCCAATGAGGGAGAGACCTGGGAGAGCTGCTGCTCTCATGCACATCCCTAAATTGAGATCAGGTTCACATAAGTATTAGGTGGGAGCTGAGGGGGAAGCTGCACAGTGAATGTTTTTTTACCATCATGCACAGAATGCATTAAAGTATAAAAAAACCTTCAGCCTTTAGAACCACTTTAAAGCTGAAATCCTGGCATTAACTTAATTAACAATTATCAATAAACGTGGAGGAAAAGAATTCTACAGAAAGCACAATGATAGGTTGTAACTACTAAAATCTGTTTGTTGATTTGGTTGTGCACACTCCAAAGCTAGGAGACACTGTGTGAGGTCAGTCAGTTGATAAGGCAGCAAATTTTACCTTCTGACCCAAACAGAGGAAAAAAAAAAAATAAGCCGTCACAGCCCAAGTAAAATCAAGGAGTCGGTTTTTGTGAGAATATTCAATGTGCTGAAAAAATTCCAGTATGTAGTTCCAGAATATACATTTCTCCAAAGTGATGCATTTATTTACACATTAAAAGTATGTTACAAATGGCTTAAACATTCACATTTTTTTAAATTATTTATCACTGTGATGGCCTAGGGGCCCAAACTCTACATTTTTATCTCTGGTTACTGCCTTCAGTCATTTGAAGATTAATAACTGTGAACATGAGGCATCTATTAGCGATAAATCACAATGTATATATTAACAAAGGCAAAAGAAGTTAGAATTGTGTTTGTTTTGAAATTCATGCACACCACAGCACTAGGAAGTAGAGATGTGGAACACTTTAATAAGGCTTATGTGTAGGCTGTAGTCTTTGTATGCCTCACAGATTGTGAGCAAATACCAAACGTGCCAAAAAAAAGCCCTAACAAGAGCTTGTATTAAGGCAAAAAACATTGTGTGAAGCCCACTGTGAATTTAACTGCACCCTGAAAAAAAATGGAACTCCTCCAAGTAAGCTGGGAGCAGTCCACATGACCCCATACTTCCAATGACCACAACCACAGGTCCTAACAGAAATGAAAAGGAGTCCAGAACTGGTACTTAACAGCAATGTAAGAGGGGTCGGCAACAAATTATCGCAAATCCGGGAACTCTGCAATCAGGTGACAGACACAACAACTTTCTGACTGGCCACTATGTCTTCCAGCTTTTTCTTTATCTTCAGGAAATGCCGCTTGAACTCCAGACCATCACCCTGCAAAAGAAAACCCAAATCTTTATATTTGGGGACAGGGTAGATCAAAATTCCATTTGATCCTTTTAGGACCGGGTTTCTCAATCTTTTTGCATTTGCTGTACCCTTTAATATTATGCATCTCGAGGCACCCCATTCTAAAATGTACAACAAAAACTTAAACTAATAGTTTTACATAATGCAGCAACATCCACATGTATAGGACACCCAACATTGGAGGCAATTTATTCTTCCAAAGCAAATACACCTTTGCACACATGTACTGACTAGTATACCAATGTTTCTCTTCTCCCTCACTCGGCTAATGTGACCCCAGTGCCAATAAAGAGATGAAGAGTGGACGGGGAGGGGCAAACAAGAGTGCTTGCAGGTGTCCAACGTCCTCAACTGATGACATCACTTGTTGTTTGGATGCAGGAGACTAGAAGGTTGTAATGAGCACAACGAAAGCCTCTGACTTTGTGTAGCTAGAAAGGCCGGCTTGAATACAGTTTGAATATGTAGGTATTTTGCCTGGGCATCCTGGTTGTAAAAGGTTGCTTTAAGAGAGAGACTGACCATTTTCTATGTTTCCAAAAAAAAAAAAAAAAAAGGCAAATTTTAATAAGGTCCCTGGAATCTAAACTTCCAGGGGCCTTATTGAAAATTGCCTTTTTTTTTTTTTTTTTTAATATGTGTATTTATTTTTTCCAAAAAGAAGGCCAAGTTCATCTTTTGGGAAAAAATAAATACACATATTTTTGCAGAAGAATAAAAATTGCATCCATTATTTTTTCCCCAATGAGCCTGCAAAGAACAGTCCTTCAGCTTTCAGCCAGTACCTCTGTATGGACTGTCAGTTTAAAAGGCTTGTGAATGAACTACATAGGCACTCATCAGTGCCCTCACAATTCATTGAGAGCTACAAGACATCTGCATGTTGGCAGATGGGACTTGTAATTGTGTAATTCACAGATTGCGGTGAATGAATGATACAGCTGTGTGGGTAAAACCCTGCACAGTTGCACTGCTTTTAAAATGTGACAGCGGCTGAAGGGGAGGATCGGGGTGAGAGAACATGTGCTGGAGCACGTTTCACCCTAAATATGGGTGTAATGTGTATTATGCTACAAAAGGAGAACTTTTCCTTTAAGATAAATCTGAAGTACAGAGGTTTCCATCGAGGGGCTCCTTCTATAAATTCTAGGTGCCTGGCTTTCTCTAGTCACAGAACATGGACAAGCATGCAACCAATGAAATCAGGACTCAATCTTCACACTTGGGGCCAGGTAAGTAACTCCATGTATTAGTATGACAAAAAGGCAACTAATATTTTTAAAACAAAGTTATAAGGCAGCCCCCGTCTTCACACACACAAATACGTGTTTACTATAATGAAGGGGCTACAATTTGACTCTACTAACCCTCCCCCCCCCCCCCAAAAAAAAAAAACCAACAAAAAACAGACATCAGGATTTCTTAATTAAAACACAAAATACCAAGAGAGTGCAATCAGATTTCAGTAGTTTGCAGGTGACAACTGGATATTAGATCTAAGATTCAATGATCAGTCAGCAAAACACTGTATAAACCAAGTACCTTTGAAAGGCGAAAATCCAGTAATATTCTTTCCTCCATCTCCACCAAATTAACCTTAAATATTAATTTGTTATTTCGCCTGTCAGTTGTTGAAAGTGTCACCTGGTACAAAAACACAACAAGACAAGTTCATCATACAAGAAAAAAAAAAAAAAAACTGCAGGTATGAGGATAAAGTATACCTGAAGACAAAAATCCCTTCTGACTCTTTCCTTTTGGATACAGTAGGGAGTAGCAAAAAAACAAAAACACATATTCAAATTTTATTTTTTGCCATCTGCAGCCACTGAAGAGATTTACCTTTACTTCCCGACCTGCAGACACAACAGAACGTGAAAGAAAATCTGTTCATAGCGCAGGAAACCCCCCCTTGGGCAGTTGTCAGTGGACCAAGTAACCCCACTGAAGATTTACCTACTATTCCTATTCTGATGACAACTCCACATTTTGTCCTTTTCCTCACTTTTCTGCTCTGAAAATAAAATAATCCCCCTGCTCTCCCATCCTATAAGGAGGTTCCCAGTACTTGAGTTTAATAGAATACAACAGAACATGATTTGCTTAGCAGTACTGATCGTGTTCTGGTGTGTTCTAGAACTATTGAACAACTATTCATGCGCTCATATAGGATGGCCCTGACCACGCTAATCTTTTTTAAACAAATTTCTATACTCAAGTTGTGCACCAAGCTTCTAATTTAGAATAGAAGGATAAACATGGAAAGATGCACAATAGCTGAACAAGATGATTAATGAACTTGCCTGATTGGCACAGCCTTTCCTCCACACATAACCCATTTTTTCGCAAGCGTCCTTCAGATTATTATAAGTACTTTCAGCATCGACGTTGGTGAAGAACCGGGTCATCCTTTTCACTAAACGCTGCCATGGGTTCTGTGGGGGTTTTATAATAAAAATGACAGCGTTGAAAAAAGTTTCAGGCAGATACAATGAAACAGATGACTGATCTAATACCTGCATAAAAGTGAAATATGAGAATTGTTAGAAAATTGTGTTGGGCTTACCTGGGAGGCACCAGGGGTACCCAGCAGCTGGCTGCTTAGCAGCATGTTTTCTGGACAGGCTGGTTGAGAGAAACTAATTCCTTTACCCTGCACCAGGCTGTCTATATTACAGGAGCTACTGTCCCAGGCCGGGAGGGCTGTGCGAGGCTCAGGCTGTGTGCTGGAATACGTTGTCTTCTCATCACTGCACAGCAAAGCAAAAGGATTGGTTAGTGCCTTGTACACAAGTGAACACTGTGAACAGTATGGAATACTATATCTGAACAGTAATTATTTGAAAAACTTATAACATAGTAAACATTTCATCACTTATAAGATGTTTAACCTACAGTGCAAAGTTGTTGGCTTGACTGACAAGGAATACCATCTACACCAGGGCTTAACATTTCGAGTCTAGACCTACTAGCCAGGCACAAACCTTACTCTCCACCAGTTGCACCACCCAGCCTTGCCCAGGTCCGCCCCTGCCCCCCCCCCAACCACACCCCCTTAAAGCTTATGAAATTAAATTTTTCTTTAGAATAAAGAGTCCAAAATATAAAACTGTATACAGTAATGTATATCCCAGCTCCCCTGTACTCCATTATAGTCATATGACATGTATACAGTACTTACTCCACGAGTCCCCCACGGCGGCGAGAGGGTGTCTCCTCTCAGTGGAGGACAGCGGACCTCTCCTGCACCTGTCCCCTCAGCGGCGGTGCCGAAGAAGCCGTAAACCGGAACTCAGAAACCGGAACTCGGCTTCACAAGGAGACTTGGAGGGCTGCCGCTCCATCATCTGTGCTCGCTGCTCACCGTTAAAGAATTTCTCCTCGCATTTGCAAGCAGCTTTTTCAAGCCCTGATCTACACTGAACACAGAAATTCCACCACAGGAAACTCATTTTGTGTACCCTTATTCTTTTTTAGTGTTCTTGTGTACTGCAAAAAACATTTCTTTACTGAGCAGCAACAGGAGCCCCAAAACTCAAAAGCCAACCTGCATAGTCAAAGTGGCTGCAAGAAGTCCTCCAGAAAATGTGGGGCCACTACATAGATTAAAAGAGAAGTATGGCCAAAGTTTGCTTGGTTATCTTTCTCATGTTGGTCACGGGTGTGCACTTACTTTAGCACTCCTGTAACCCAGAATCAGCCAACGGGCTAAAGTCTGATGTCACAGAGCCGCTTCAGTAATGTCAGGATCCACCCAGATTTATGACCAGCAGCTGACCCAGCCTCTCAGCATACCGCTAAGGCAGCAGCTCCTGCCCGCTCCACAGCCGGCACTTCAGTGAGCACTCCAGTCTGTACAATATATTAGCCCGTAAAAAAAAGCTAACATACCAATGCTGTGCAGTAAACTACAGCACAAGCAAACCCAGGTCAAGACTAGCATTTAACTTTCCTTCTTTAGCTTGCAATCACACCTTTATACTTTCATCAACAAAGGCTCTTAAGTAATATGGTTACTGAAAGAAGAACTGGCCTGTGACAGAGATAAGACTTGTCCGCATCACTACGTATGTGTTTGCTGAGAATTTCAGATGTTTCTGTTGCACCCCCTGAGCATATGCGGTGTCTTTTCACACCTATTGAGAGGACATAAAAGGAAAAATAAAAAAATGTGAGAAATCAGAAACTCACTAAATACTGATAGCATTACATAAATTCACCCACCATTGAAGACTAGTAATTCATTGGAAAAAAGGTATGATACAATGAAAACCCTGTGGTGCAAGCAATCGCAGGCAATTTTAGTCATGCATTATAGCAACTATAACTAGTCATCATCCTAATGGAATTTTAGAAGTTAAGGGAAAAAAAAAAAAAATGAAAGGCTGCCAATGTTGACCTCTCTATCTGAAAAAGCGGTCATGCTGACCTCCTTTTGAACCCGCTTCGAAAAAACTAAAAGGTTCCGCTCCAGGCTCCTCTGTATGGATGCGGGTGCTGGCTGCGAAGAGCCTGTCCCAGCTCGGTGCAATAGGCAGGAGAAGGGAATGTCCCAAACGATGCTCACACTTGGGACGGTCTCTTCTCCTTCCAAATCCTGACTTTCTTGCTTCGATCATTTCTGAGGCACTGTCCTTAAGAAATAGTGACTTTGTTTTAACTTTCTTATTTGGTATGTAAGTGCCTAAAGAAGAATTGAAGACACAAGGCCAGCAGCAGACTGGCACCTAGCATTGTGATATAGGAGATCAGCAATGGTATCCTCCATAATCACTCACATGAGAGACGTTTTCTTTAACTACAACAAAGAGCACATGAAGTGAACAAACTTCAAACCCCAAAGACAATATATATATATCAATGTTTCCCTGTAACTCACTTGAAAAATTCATCCATAGTCTCCGATATGGGGGTTATTAAAAGCAGACCCTACTCAGTAAGAACTCACAAGGCAAAATTTTCAAGACTTTAACACAAGGATAAGGTTCTCTACTTTAGCCAAGTTATTATAATTTTACTATATCATGGAATCAAAATCGCTCACTTATGAAAATAATTACACTTATCCTGATGCCTTAGCTTTGTGAATTGAGGTAATATAGGTTTAAAATTACGTCCAAGTTATTTTTTTTTTTTTACATACAGTATTGTGAACAAAGGATCTGATCTCTACCAGCATCTGTGTAAGCACAATACGGAACTAATCAATGTACCCCTTTACCTTTCTTCAGGGTTTTGGTAAACCATCGTTCTTTCTTGATGTCTGGAACAGCAACTCTCGTACTGGGATTTTCTGTTAGGATTTTACACAGCAGCGCTTGAAAAAGAAGACAATGCAGATAATACTTTAAAACATTTTTTTTTATACTGCTAATAAAGTTACAATCATAGCTGAATTATCTTCTAATAAAATTACAAAAACATTTTTTAGGCAGCTAAAATATATGCAAGCCCTGAAGGTGCCTGAAAATTATCAAAAGATTTACAACACAGGTTCATAATTTTATTCTGTACCTGTCAATTTCCAATGCAACTTTAAACTGATTGACTGTTTTTCTCCCTACTAGCTCTATACATCTACCATAAAACATTTACAGAAAACCAAGCTTTAAAAGGCACTTTTCACACGAACAATATGATCAGGTTCCCTTGTCAGTTTTTCAGGAGAACCTGACTGGATGGCCCATGCATCCCTATGGACTGGCGGGTGTAAGGTGACTTGTGTCCATCCATTTACACCCACCAATCTCCAATCCTATTCGGTGAAAAAAAAAAAAAAAACCCACAGAAGGGGATCAGTTCTCCACCGTGTAGACGGATCAGATCAGGGGCAGTTGAGTGTAAACAGACAGCTTGTTTGTTTACAACTGACCACCCACAGAGCACAGCGGGCTGTGTCCTTGTACACTCTGCATAAACTGAGCAGACACAGACCTGTCATCTTCTCTTTCAGCTCAGCAGGGGATCAGCAGACAGATTCCCTTCTGAGCAAAGCAGATTCCGCCTCAATTAAAAGGGGCCTAAGACTAATGCAGGCCATACATGGTTCGAATTCCAAACAAATATTCGGACGAAAATCAGACCCAAGAATAATCGGCCGATTTTTGCTCTGTTAGTGGGGCAATGGCATAGGACGATTTTCGTGGTTTCTCCCCATTTCGTTTATCGGGCATGCTGGAAAATTTGTGAAAAACAAACGATTTTCGAAAATCATTGGTGGCACCATCGGATTACAGAACGAACGACGTTTCGATTTCCGGACGAAAAATCGTTCAGAATTCAAACCATGTATGGCCTGCATAAGGCCTACAGCAGAAATCAAGCCTGTTTTTGGCAACAACTTCTCAGCAACAGGAAAGATTACCTGCTTCAACATCACTGCATGCCTGGCCAAAATCTTTCACACACAAGAAAATGATGTTTCAATGAGGAAGCGAGTCCATAACGATCATGTTTCCATCGAATTTGCTAAACTTACACAGGCCAAATGTTTCTTTAAAGTTTCTCTAACATTAAAGATTTGTTAAACCAGTGCCAGTTTAGTTTCTTGAGAACAATTTAAGGTCAACTCTCTTACTCATCATATATTCTTACTCTTTGAATTAAAAAGAGTTGATGAGTATTACACCAGCAATAAAACGTGAAGAAGCATTTCAGAATATTTTTTAATATTCAAAGCAAATTTTTGTTTGTAGAAACATTCACAAGACAAATTACTGCAAAGAAAAAGCAGATTACCAAGAGGTAAGGAGTCAATCTTTTTCCATGGATTAAGGTAGTGTTTTGACTCTTTCCAGTCACAATATTCTTGACATGCATCGTTAGGCTGATCCCATGGCAGCTCTGCATATGGTGATCAGAAAGAAAAGTATGAAGTAACACACGGTTTTATAGATAGGCAAACCAACCTATAACACAATTTAAAAAAAAAAACAAGAAAATGAAAAATAAAAAAAAAGGAGAAAAAAAAAAGAGTATCCAGCACATGTAAATAGACATTTTTTAGTACAGGACAAGAATAGTATTTAGGTTTCAGTCTTTTCTATTAAGAGGCAATCATAGTCTTTATAGCAAACATTTTGACAAACCACTTAGGCTCATTTCAGACTAATGCGGGTCATGCAGCCCGCGTTTGCTCGGGCACGGCAGCCCATTCATTTCTTGGTCCTGTACACATGTCCTGGTGTTTTGTGTGTCCTATGGATCAATAAATATACACTATATTCATCAATCCTCCAGTGTGTGGCTGACCCTTCTTCCTGTAGCCCCATTCATTTGACTGGGCTGCTGTGCGCACATTTCCTGCACAAAAAAAAAAGTTCCTTTGAAAAAAAAAAAAAAAAAAAAAACAGCCGCAGGGAAACCGCATTGTTTTTTTTTGACCATGCGATTTCCATGCAGTTCCCAAACCCACAAACATGTTGCGGGCTGAGATGCATGGGGGTGCCCGGGCGTCTCATAAAAGCAGTGCTATTCGGCTGCAAGTGGTTGCAGGTGCAGGAATAGATGCGTTTCCGGCACCCGCAACCAGCCCGTAAAGTGTAAACCTAGCCACATGACCATGGTGTCCAGCGTTCATGCAGCCGATTACTTAATTAGTGGGTACAGGCAGATTGGGTCTACAAAGAAATTTTAATTTGGATGTTAGAAATATTAAAGTGGAGCTTTAGTCAGAAAATTAAGTCCTGCTAGATGACTTTTGCAGGTATAGCTATGTAAACATTAAAAATACGTGTCTATACGGTTTCAAATCCAGTAATACAGTGGATCACCCTGGCTCTGCACATGCTCAGTTGCTATTTCTCAGCACTGCTGAAAATGCAAAGGCCGATCTACTGACAGACTAAAGATTTACTCCTATTCAAGGGTTCTGGGCTTCAGCAAAATGCCGCCTCCAGCAAGAGGAAACATGGAGCAATGCTGGAGGCAATTTACAGCAAACACTAATTTCAGTTGCATAAATATTAATGTGGAATGTATTTTCATTGCTAAAGAACATTATTTTTTATCAAGTTGTTATGCGTAAAGTTCTGTTATAATTGCGCAACTGGTCTTACTTTCAAAGAGCAAAAGGGGCAATTAAGCGTGCCTAATACATACTTCAGAGGTATGTCAGCACTTATCAGGAGTAGCTAAAACTGAACTGCCTAAATAAACTCACTTCAACAAAGCAGTTATCTAGTTTTCCAGCAGCCCCCCTCACATGGCGTTAGAATACAGTGAGGCAGGATATAGGACGTGCTAACTTGTAGTGAAGAAGGTAAAGAATATCACAGAACATGCAAAAAATCCTGAAGAAATTGTTGAGCTTATCTAGCTCAGGGAACAAAACGGAAATTTCTTCTGCCTATTTTTAAGAGCTGTATTTTTCCCTCTTTACGGTTTCCTATCTTTATACAATTACACACCTTGAACCATTCTGAACAAAAATACCAACATTGCAAATTTTTACCAAAGCACAAATGTTGCCCTGTCTTCAGTGTTTGGTAATTTGATAAATATTAACAGCTTTCTATGGGAAAGATGAATTTGGACCCAACTGAGATCACCTAGAAATATGACCCTTCGCATGATACTGTATGTTTACATGTCCTATGTTGGTATACATTACCTCCAGCTAACATTGCTGTCAGAACAATCCCACACGACCAAATGTCCACAGGTTCAGCATGAAATGCTCTCTGCTTTATCAGCTCAGGTGCTACATAGGGCAGCGTCCCACACATCTTGTTCAGTAGTCGCTCCCGTCCATTATGTCTGAACACGGTAGCCAAGCCAAAATCGGAAATCTTTAGCTGATCTGAAAAATACATACAATTACTACTGAGCTGTGGAAATCAAAAACATATACAACAAAAGAGAGAATTATTTGGGTTAGGACAGGTCAGTTTTTGCCTTTAATACCTACAATACAAAATAAATTTTTTTCATTAAAGCCTCCCAAATGATTGCTTACCGCCTTTCTCTCCCAATGCCCTCTTATATCTCTTCTAATAGTTGTGCAACTCCACTCGCAGCAGCAATTCTCCATGCTTCTCCTTATTCATGAAATCTGGGCAATCGCTGAGCACACTGGGTTCATTCACTACGCTACACTGTGGAACAACTTTCCTGAACTAGCCAAATTAGAAGGGTTTGATACTTGGAAACAAGCTGGCATCCTATTCATTTACTAACTACACCACAACAACGTTCTATCATCATTCCAGACTTTATCAGAGCAATAACACTCAATTTTTCGAAAAGTGAGCTCTTAGTATTCCCCCCAGCCCGTGCCCCCTCCCCTGACTTCTCCATCAAGATCAATAACACAATCATCAGTCCCTCCCCTGATGCCAGGGTACTAGGTGTAACCCTAGACTCCCATCTGTCCTTTCAGCCCCAAATCCAATCACTGTCCAAATCTTGTAGACTTCACCTCCGCAACATCTCCAAGACACGCCCCTTCCTAACCTCGGAAACCACTAAGCAACTTATTCACTCCCTTATTATATCATGCCTTGACTGTTGTAACTCCCTCCTTGTTGGCTGACCTCATCGCAGGCTATCCCTTCTTCAGCCTATCATGAATGCTGCTGCCAGACTCATCCACCTTACTAAACGTTCTGTTTCAGCCACCCCTCTCTGCCAATCCCTCCACTGGCTTCCCATTGCCCAACAGATAAAATTCAAAACATTTATAAAGCCATTTATAACTCTGCCCTAAATTACATCAGCAATCTTGTCTCCAAATATCACCTAAACCGTACTCTCCGCTCCTCGCAAGACCTGCTCTTTAGCTCCCTTGTCTCCTCCTCCCATGCTCGTCTCCGGGACTTCTCCAGAGCTTCCCCCATCCTATGGAACTCTCTACCCCAATTTATCAGACTATCGCCTACTCTGCTCACTTTTAGGCGATCTCTGAAAACCTCTCTCTTCAGGGAAGCCTATAATGCCCTCAGCTAATAATGGAATCTTCTACTCTTCCTACCAGTCCATCCCCCACAGTTACTACCTTTTGTACCACTAGCCCCTCCCTCCTAGATTGTAAGCTCCCAGGATCAGGGCCCTCCTATCCCTCTTGTATTGAACTGTATTGTTGCTGTATTGTCTCCCGTTATATTGTAAAGCGCTGAGCAAACTGTTGGTGCTATATAAATCCTGTATAATAAATCCTGTATAATAATATCACCTGACCAAACACTCGTTTTCAATATCTTCAACTCCGTCGTGCCCTACAGGTGCAATCCCATACTATTCCCCATGTTCACAATTCAACCCAAATATAAAAACAAACAATGGTGGTATCTGCACAAATAAATGAAGAGGGACTCATAGGTGACCTTTATTCTGTTCTGGTGGCTGTCTATAGTGCTAAGGTTCCTCCATGGTGTGGAGGGATAGGGACAGGACCCTAGGACCCATAGATGATGATCAATGGTCTAGCTTTGGAAGTCTTTGGTCTCTTTATCCCCACTCAAAAATTCACCCTGTAGTTCATAGTCTATCCCATTTATCACACCTGTAGAAGTGGTATTCATGAGGAACAGCAGCATCTCCCAGTTGTCCCAAGTAACCACTGGCACTTTAGTTTACATGCTTTGGAGGTGCCCTAAATTATTCCAGTACTGGACTATTAACATCTCCCACCCCGGACCCAAAAATAGCATTGTATCACATGTGCAGACTGTTTGTTTCATCAGTTCAGTCACATTTTTTCAAAGAAAAAAACGCAAGTTTTCATCAGTTTACCATTTGTTTTTTTACATCCACTACCAATGCAAAAAACGAACCTTTTGTCAGTTTTTTGGGCTTTGATCCATTTAAAAAAACGGATGTGGATGTGAACAGATCATCATCTGTTTACATTGGTTTTTACATAGCTATGCATAGATGTCCGTTTTTCATCATCTATGAATGGATGGATGAAAAACACAAACCATCCGCACAAGTGAAAGGGGCCCGTAAACATTATCTTGGAGAGATCAATATTGCTGCTGAGATTATTAGTTACTTGTTTGCTTTTTCTGGCCTGCAAATTAGTGTCTTTCTCCTACGCTTCTATCATTCCATCAATGAAAACAAGCAGTCCACAACATTCTTTGTCAGAGAAAAATTGGGATATCAGCCCGGGAGAGGCCCAAAAATTCTGTAAATTGCCATCTCCTTGGTTAGACTCTGGTGACACCTGTTACTTTTGCTGCTCAACATACCTTTTCTAGTTTTGCTTTGTTATAACTTATTACACCAAGTTACTATATGCATTTTGTAATATTGGGTTATCCCTGGTCTACTTCAATTTAACCATTACCTTTTTACAGTACTGTGCTACATTCTTCTAATGTCTGCTGGTTTTTGTGACTGATGTGTATCCTAATGATTACTGTATTGCATCATTGCGGTTTATAGTTGGAACACATTGTATTTTCTAGTGTATTAAAAAAATAAAAAAATGTAATAAAATTTATGGATTCAAAAAATACCATCCAAATGAGAAAACAACCCAAATACCACAAGGTGTTAAAAAAAAGAAAACAAACGAAACATGAGATTTACATTAAAAGGTATCAGTGGATACGCTTAATAAACCATCTTGAACAACTTGAGCGTTCACCATTACTATTAACTTCCACATCAGAAATGAGAAATGTTACATTTCCTACCTCTGTCATCTAGAAGCAAGTTTTCAGGTTTTATATCTCGATGTGTAATTCCAAGACCATGAAGATATTCCTAATACAATAACAAAGCCACATGCTAGTGAAGTTGCGTACAAAAAGATCTCCCATGACATGAAACAGAGAATGCAAATATGAACAAGACAAAAGAACTGCTCAATTATTTTTTATTTACACTAAAGGCCTGGAAAGAAATGCTAATGAAATACAGAAGAAAAACAAATACAACAGAGGAGAAAAAAAAGAAAAAAAAACACATACTATTTTATACTAAAGCTAGACACAAAAATGTTTAGTGTATCTCCCTTTTTTTTTTCCTTCATTAAAAAAAGTAAAAAGAGGATTAGGTAAAAAACAGAACACAGATTTTGTCGACATAGCTTACATCATACAGATTGTCCCCCCCAGCTGGTTCTGATAGCAATCGAGCGGTTAGTTAGCCCCTTCAGTTGCTATTACAAAAGAGCTGACTGGTGACTCTAAAAAAAAAAAACGTTGTGGTAGGCATCATCCCAGTATAACGGCTCCAACAGCAAATCACGTCGCTGAACTTGTTAAAGTATAAAACAAATCAACTATGTGCAGTTAGAACAGCAAATGAAAGCAGCTAAGCTTCCCTTACCACGCCAGCAATGAGCTGCTGGAAGAACTTCTGTGCCTCCTGCTCTGGCATACCCACATCTGGCTCTGGAACAAAAAAAAAAAAAAAAAAAAAATCACAAAATATTACCAACAGAGAGAGATCAATCCACAAGAACTTCACCTTACAAAGGAATTACAAACATCTCTTAATTTCAGAGATTTGAGATTAACAGTTTTCTTTTGGACTGTCAGCAAGAAAATTCACAGGTCAAGAAAAACAGATGATTTAACACTTTTTTTTAACGGCTTCCCATCTGCCCTATAGCAGAAATACTGCTACAGGGCGGCATGGGTGCGCAAAATCACGTATATATATATATGTGATTTTGCATTTCCGGGTAGGGGGCGTGAGTGTGCGCCTAACTGCACCACAATTCGCGGCCGTCAATCACAGATTCCTGGTGATTTCTGAGGATCTCCAATGGGGAGGAGGAATATTTTGTTTACTAAATATTCCTCCTACCTGTCAGCTCAGGCACACTGCTCTGGATGGCTGTGCACAGCACAGCCATAAAGAGAAGTGAGATTACAGTGAAACACACACCTAGTAACCCCTTCCTGCCCAGTGCCATTAGGCCAGTGTCAGTGCTTTTTTTTTTCTTTTTCAGCACTGATCACTGTATTGGTGTCACTAGGGAAGTCAGAGACACAAAGTCAGTTCCCCCCCAGTGTCAGAAAGTCTGCCGCAGTCCCGCTATAAGACGTTGATCGCCGCCATTACCAGTTAAAATGAAAAGGGAGAAAAAAAAATCCCAGTATATATACCGCCATTTGTAAACACTATAACTTTCATGTAACCAATTAATTTACACATATTGGGATTTTTTGTCAGCAAAGACATGTCACAGAATCCATTTTGGCATAAATTTATGACTAAATTTGATTTTTTAAATTTTTTTTACTGGACATGTTTAATACCAAAAAGTCAAAAATATTGTTTATTTTTCTCAAAATTGTAGGTTTTCTTTTTTTTAGAGCGCAAAAAATAAAACGCACAGGCGATCAAATAACACCAAAAGAAAGCTTTATTTGTGGGAAAAACAGGATGTAAATTTAATTTGTGTGCAGCGTTGCATGACTGCGCAATTGTCAGTTAAAGTAATGCAGCGCCGTAACGCAAAAATGGCCTGGTCAGGAAGGGGGGTAAATCCTCAGGAGGGAAAGTGGTTAAGCAAAAATTCCTTTAGCAGGACAAAAAACAAAAACAAAAAAACCTGGGTACCTCCCAAACCTCTGCAAACCACCTCTGAAAAAGTAATCTACCTGTGTTTTTTAAAGGTTTTCTTTTTCTTAGACATCAGTATAAAATTATTAAAAAGGCTGAAAATAATGTACACAAAACATATATACAGTTGTACTGCACAGAACAGTAATGTTTTGTTTTTTCCACTAAGGGCTCTTTCACACAGATGTTCTGATTAGGTCCGCCGGCCCGTTTTTCAGGCGGACCCAATTAGAGCCTCCATTCTCCTCTATGGAGCGGCGAGTGTAAACGGACAGGCGGTCTTTTTTCAACCGACCGCCCATTGAGGAGAGCGAGGAGCTCTGTGTCTGCTCTGCAGAGCTGTAATCCGCTTGCTCAGCGGTGATCAGAGGAGAGATCATCCGCTGAGCAAGTGGATCCCGTGGTAAAGGACGCTAAATATCACAACTTTGTACACATAAAATGTTTTATTAATATATTTCAGTAGTGTTCCTTTCAATGAGCTGCGCATGCCAAAAGCAAACAGAGCACCTACCAATCCTATCGAAGAGTTCACCTCCCCTGCAGTACTCCAGGAACAGATACTGAATGTTGCCTTCTTTGCGGTGCCCGAAGAACTTGACAATATTGGCGTGGTTAAGCATTTTATTGATACAAATCTCTTTCTTTATGTTTTCTGGACAATCAGCTGCTCGCTTCATATCCACAATTTTTACTGCCACCGCCTCTTCAGTTTTTCGGTTCACAGCCAGCTGTACTCTGACCGGAAAATAATTCCAAACATTAGGCTGCTCATCATAAAAAGGCTTATTTCAAAACACACATTTACAAATCTGCCAGGTAAATGCATTCATTTTTAAGGATCAGCTGTCCATTGTAACTAGAATCTCAAATCAGGCCTAAGAAAAAAATGGCAGCCTGAACAAGAGCTTTTCTCTGGTCATTGCAAAGAGGCAATACAAACTAAACAGCCTTTCTCAACCATTGTTGAATGGAGGAACCCTTGAAATAACCTTCACGTCTCAGAGAACCCCTCCACAATAATCGCTTCGCATTGACCACCAAATAATGTGATGGTCAGTGGGAAGAACGATCCAAATTAGTGTGATGGTCAATGGGAAGAAAGATCCTTACATTTGTGGTCAGTAGCAAGATTTCCCCCTTACAGATAGCTAAAAAGATTACTGGTCTCAATGATTACTTATTGGAGAGGCAGACATTGCTAAAGGAACCCTGTGACAGATCCATCTGGGACAGGGGCTTTTGGAGGAGACTGCAGGCTAGCCTCTTGCCTACTGACCATGGGCTCTGGCATCTGAGGGGGCTCTATTCTTTGGGAGGTGTGTGCCAGGGGGGACCTTTGGAGTAGTTTTTCGGATTCAAGTCCATGTCTCCCCAAAACGAACAGACTCCGAGAACTGGAGGACCAAAATACAGATTAGGGGTCTCTGTGCCCAAACCAGCATTGGCTGCTTCAAACTCCCTTCTAGACTGAGAGCAGATGTTAATATAATCAGCTCAAAACAACTTGCTGGCGAGGTCTCTTGCTGTAATCTGTTTATGAAGGCGATATACGTTTACTGTTGTGTCTTTCTCCCATTGTTAATTGAGTCACCTATTGTTTCTGTCTGTTAGCTAGTCCTCCTGGAGGTTCCTACATGATGGGATTAATCTTGTGTCAACCTGACCTAGTTACCTAATCAGTATAGGATGTTAATCCCAATGTGTAATATTTGTTTTTATTGTTCATGTGGGGACTGTCCCTATTTCTGAATAAAACATGTATTTCTCTTCAATAAACAAGATCCTGTTTGCACCTAAGCTAGTGTTGTCTAGTTCTTGGGTGCAATGCCCAGCTATAATACCTTGTTTCTGTGCCCCAGTGGTAAGGAAGCAGCTCTCTGACGGGGGCACCCAGGCAGTTTGTCACAAGCCCCTAATAACCTCAGGAGGAACCCTGTTTGTGAAAGGCTGATCTAGAACAAATGTAGCCAGTGTTCAGTAATACTTACTCTCCATAAGCTCCCTCTCCTAGTGTCTGTACCAGATCCCAGTCTTCAACAAATGGAATGGCCATGATTTATATCACTCATGTAGGGACGATTCACTGTGGAAAATGATTTAAAAACGCTGGTTTAATGTTTATAATAAACACATAAAAACATAAGGAAAATAAAAGGTTTGCAAGCTGTAGCCATAAGGTGACAAGATGTTAAAGTGGAGCTCCACCCAAAAGGGGAAGTTCCACTTTAAGCCTTTGTCCCCCACTCCCCATTAAAGATTGGCACACTTGGGGAGCGGGGGTGTGTGATTTTGTCCTCCCCGTAGAAGACTATGGGGCCATTCACAAAGCGCAGCACTTCTCGCGCATGCGCAGTGGGCACCTGGCTGTGAAGCCACAAGCTGTCACAGCCGGGTGCCCACAGTGAAGATGCCAGCACCAGGGAGAGAAGACGGCCGGTGAAACCAGCAGTGGTGAGGACACAGGTGTTTGTATTTTAAAATTCAGCAGCTGTTTTTTTAGTTTTTTTTTTTTTTTGGTGGAACTTCGCTTTAAAGGCCTTGTCCCCCGGTCTGCGCTAAGGATTCGCACCTTTGGGGAGCGGAAGTTCTCCTCCCCCTGCACTGCCCTGCAGTCTTCTTGGACACTCGAATGCGGGACCATGCTTCCGCAGTGAGCACCCGGCTGTGAAGCCACAAGGAGTCATAGCCGGGTTCCCACACTTAAGATGTCAGCTAGTGAACCCAGCTGCGGTGAGGACAATGCTGGATCCTAGGACAGGTGAGTGACTGTTTTTGTAGCTGCCGACTTATTTTTTCTCACCAGAGACTGAAGCTCCGCTTTAAAGCAACGGTCACTGGGTTAAAAAGAGTCATAAAGCAGGACCTTCAAAAGCACAGAGTTCATACTTACTGATCCCACTGACTATTCCTCATACAGAAGAGGAGGTTCAGCCAAGTAAAAAGATATCGCACATGTCAAGCTTTAAAATCACATGCGCCTGTGAAATGGTGACAAACTTCAGTGCTCAAAATTGTCCATAGGCAACACTGTGAAAGCGTCTACAGGTCATTGTTTTTGATTAAATAATGAATAGCAGCCCTAGAATTGCTGTTATCACTTTGCAGTAATATATAACATGCATACCACAATCGCTGTTTTCATAGGTCAACACTCCCAACACAAGTGTTTATGAAGAGGTTGTGTCCTCGAAACGCGTTAGCCAGTTGGTCATCCAGGGTTACATCGTATGGACTCAGATGTTGTTTGGATCATACATCTTGTTCAGTTTGACATGCCAGTGTTATTATGTCCATTGTGAGTATGATATCTATTTTGTTTCTTCAATAAATTATTTTAAATGATAGTGCACTAGGTCGGTGCACCCTTTTTCTGTTTCTCCATTTGTAACAAGCGTTTATGTACCTATGTGGGGGCAGGGGTGCTTTGAAAATTTATTTTTATTTTTTTTGTCACTTTAAACGTTTAAAGTGTTTTTTTTTTTCAATAACTTAATTCATATCACATAGGTGACCAATAGCCTCCTAAGTGATAGCATATAGGTTGTGGCAGGAGTGGTAGACCCCCTGATGTGTACCCTGTACTCCTCTGCAGCTAATAACCACAGATCATGCCTGTCTTCTCAGCCAGCTCTTCAGGAGAATGACAGCTCTGGATCAGGAAGGGACATATTGCTTCCTGGTTCATTCCTCAGGAGGATCAGCAAACAGGCGCTGGGACTTCCATGTTACAGGGGTTGTAGAAGAGATTGGACAGCTTCATAGCAGCCCTAAATCCCTTCCATCTGAAAGCCGACAAGACGGCTTGACGAAAGTACAAATATTCCCAGCCGCTATTTTAGCAGGTAATGTTTTTATTTATAAATGGCACTGGGGCTTAAGAGGTTAAAAAATAGCAGGGTTCATAGAAATAAGCCTCTCAGACTATGAATGTCAGAGTCCTCAATAGATCAGCCAGTCCCCAAATATCAGCCGCACCATGTTTTCCTCACCCCTTCACAGAATCATATGTGGGACACTGAAGCGATGTGCAGCCACCAATTAACATTTGTGTTTATAGGACGTTTCCTAAACACACATAAATGCACATAATGGTTTTTCAGAGGTGTCATTCAGACCTGCATTTAGGTGCAGTCAGTTTAGCTGTAGAACACCCCCATCACATCAAGCAGACTTTGAAATCGTGCGACTTACAGTGACCGGGGGACCTGCCGATTTCAGGTGCGATTTGCAAGACATCTGATTAAGATGTCTATGCAAATCGCACCAGAAGTAGTGCATGTACAGCTTTTGAAATCGGTGTGGCTCTGACATGATCGTTCCAATTGCAGACAATAAGGTGCGATTTGGCATGCGATTGCAAGTCGCACTAACCGAGCCGCCATTCGCAGCCTCAGCTGTCAATCACTAGGTCCCAGCCGGTGATCGCCGAGTATCTCTGACAGGCAAAAGACATGTATGCAAACAATACAGTTCTCTCCTGTCAGCTCCTGCACACTGCTTTGTATGGCTCTGCATACCAACATGCGTACAGTGAAGTACACACACAGCCCCCATAGTGAAGCAGCACAGTTAACCCTTTGATCGACCCAGATGTTAACCCCTATATGCCCAGTGCCATTAGTACAGTGTCAGTGCTTTTTTAGCACTGGTCACTGTATTGGTGTCACTGGAGATGTCAGTGACACCAAGTCAGTCCCCCCCCCCCCCCGTGTCAGAAAGCCCGCAGCAGTCCCGCTATAAGTCGCTGATTTTTTTTACTGGATACGTTTAATAGCAAAAAGTCAAAAATATTGTTTTTTTCCTCAAAATCGTCAGCCTTTTTTTAAATATAGCGCAAAAAAAAAAAAAAAAAAAAAAAAAAAAAAAAAAAACGCACAGGCGATCAAATACAACCAAAAGAAAGCTCTATTTGTGGGGGAAAAAAGGTTTAAGTGATTGGGTGTAACTATTTTTTGACACTTGTTTCCACTACAACTTTATGTCAAGTAAGGGACAAAAAGTTCCCTATATGACAAATTCTTTGTGATAGATTCTCTTTAGTGAAATATCGGGTATTATAGAACTCCCAGATGTCTCGCCTGCACTCCATTGAAGTTAATGGAGTGCAGATTGTGCTCCATTAGCTTCTTTACTGGTTCCAGCGACCAGGGAAAGAGACCAAAGAAATTGGAAGTAAAAGTAGAACCACTGCTTAGGTGTTCTTTGCAGCTAGAACCCCCCCCCCCGTGCTGTCACCATATGACATATGGTGGTGACAGTAAAATCGCTTCCCGACCGCCCTATAGTAGAAATACTGCTATATATGTGATTTCGCATTTCCGGGTACGTGCATGCACTACCCGTGCTGCCATTCGCGGCCGCAGCTGTCAATCACCGGGTCCCGGATAGTGATTACTCGCCAGTGCCTGGTGATTGCCGAGGATCTCTGACGAGGCAGGAGGGGGAAATGCAGCGTTGCATGACTGCACAATTGTCAGTTAAAGTAACTCCGTGCTATAATGCAAGTGGAGGGCAAGTGGTTAAAATGTGTTGACCTGCATCCGGTGTAAACAGACCCCAAGCCTGCATTCACACTTAGGGCTCGTTCACACTAGGCTGTTTTGCCAACGCTTGCCAAACGCCCCTATAGCGTTTGGCAAGCGTTGGTCCGGCGTTTGCGGAGCGTTTTTTAACGCTCGGCAAACGCTCCGCAAACGCCGCATGCGCGGTTTAGCGGCGGTTGCTAGGCGTTTGCCGAGCGTTAATAACGCCCCACAAACGCCTATAATGCAGTTTGAGTGGTGTTACCGCTCCGCAAACGCCCCGCAACCGCACCGCAAACGCCCGGCCGGAGCGGCACCATAGACGAGAATAGGAGGCTTCAAAGCCTCCTGACTCGTCCAGAGGCGTCCGTTTTGCCGCGACGCAACGCGACGCAAACGCTCCCGTTAGAACAGCACCATGTGCTGTAATGTGCAGAATTGGCAGAGGCGTTTGGGAAGCGGTAAAAACGCTTCCCAAACGCCTCTCTGCCGCCTGCACACAACGCTAGTGTGAACGTAGCCTTAGAGGTCATCAGTTTCGAGTTAACTGAATAACAGGCCTGGAATTAGTGCGGTCACACTGCTATGTGTAGTTGTAAGTGAAGTTTTTGAACACCCTGACAGGTGTATTTACATTTGTATGTGTGTGTAGGTGGGGGTGGGGTAGGCCCATTTTTTTTTTTTTTTCCAGGAAGGGGAGTTTCTAAGTGCTTGGATGTAACTTCACATTTCAACACTTTTCACTAAAACTTTATTTATAAGGCATAGGGTACAAAAAGTCCCCTTTGGGACAGGTTCTCAGAGTCATCAGAGTTCTTTTCAATCTCTGATATCTCATCTGCCCTCCACTGAAGCTAACAGAGTGTGCAGATTGCGCTCCATTAGCTTTTGCCCCCCCTGGCTGCAGAGGCCGGGAAAAGTGACAACAGAAAGGAAAGTGACATTATACACATTGCTTATGGGTTATTTGCAGCTATGGGAGATCCGTGAACAGATGTTTGCTGATCTCCTTCCTCTCCACCCAGGGACAACTCCTGATACATATCCTGAGTCCACAGGTAGGACAGCAGTGTCTGGGTAGCATGGGGGAAGGGGCAACAGGAAGCCAACAGTTGGCTTGTGGAGTGAAACCCTTTCCTGAGCGCTATAACTTTCACGTCAACCAATTAATTTAGACGTATTGGGATTTTTTTTTTAGCAGACATGTTGCAGAATTCATTTTGGACTAAATTTATGACGAAATTTGATTTTTAAAATTTTTCTACTGGACATGTTTAACCGAAGGACGGCTACAGCGTGGTCTTCTAATCCTGAGACAACATCCATGGATGTCATGTCGAGAACGTGCACCCGGGAGAGCCTGTGATCGCTGTGTCCCTTGGACACAGCGCATCACAGACTGAGGTAAGAGGCCAATCGCAGCGGCCCTTTACCATGTGATCAGCCTGTCTAATGACACGTGATCACTATATGTAAACACTGCAGGTCATCTGGGGATTGACAGATCCCCTTCCTTCACACAGAGACGAGTGCGAAGGAAGGAGACGTCTGTGCCATCGCCGTGAGTTTTACGGTTCTGCCCAGTGTTACACAGTGACCATCAGTGTTGCCACATCAGTGCCCACTGTCAGTGCTGCCACATCAGTGCCGCCACATCAGTGCCCACTGTCAGTGCCGCCACATCAGTGCCCACTGTCAGTGCCGCCACATCAGTGCCCACTGTCAGTGCCGCCACATCAGTGCCGCCACATCAGTGCCGCCACATCAGTGCCCACTGTCAGTGCCGCCACATCACTGCCCACTGTCAGTGCCGCCACATCACTGCCCCCCCCCAGTGCCGCCACATCACTGCCCCCCCCCAGTGCCGCCACATCAGTGCCCCCCCCCAGTGCCGCCACATCAGTGCCCCCCCCCAGTGCCGCCACATCAGTGCCCCCCCCCAGTGCCGCCACATCAGTGCCCCCCCCCAGTGTCAGAATGCCCGCAACAGTCCCACTATAAGTCGCCGCCATTACTAGTAGAAAAGAAAAAAATCCCCGCACATACACCGCCATTTGTAAACGCTATAACTGTCACGTAAACCAATTAATTTACACGTATTGGGATTTTTATCAGCAAAGACACGGAGCAGAATACATTTTGGCCGAAATTTAGGACGACGTTTGATTTTTTACATTTTTTTATTGGACATGTTTAATAGCAAAAAGTCCAGAATATTTTTTTTCCTCAAAACGGTCGTTTTTTTTATAGCGCAAAAAATAAAAAAGAAAGCACAGGCGATCGAATACCACCGAAAGAAAGCGTTATTTGTGAGAAAAAAAGAGAGACATAAATGTAATTTGGGTGCAGAGTTGCATGACCGCACAATTGTCAAAGTGACGCAAAAAATGGCCTGGTCAGGAAAGGGGGGTGAATCCTCTAGGGGTAAAAGGGATGAGGCGGTCCTACGCACCGCGACGCAGGAAAACGCAGCTCAGCACGAGTCGCGCTACAGTTGAGCTAACGCAGATCGTCCAATCAGATTGTAGCCTATATAGGGAGCCACACACAGCGATTTTTGGGCAATTTCACACCAAACTGCAAGATTGGGGGAAGACCACCGACCGGCAACACCTGTGAGTGGAGGAACACAGACACGACGGATGTCCCCTCCGTGACAGGACAGACACACTGTTGTTCGGGAATAGGTTCGCTTTGGGTAGCCGTCCCTTCCTCTGTCACACTCACCTCACCCGCTTCTTCACACCCGTCCGGGTGACTTTTCTCCTCAGGTCGTCTGTATGCCGGCTTTTCCCGCCCATTCGGCTTCGAAGGCTACGCACGCTGACGTCAGGACGAATGCCGGCCCTGCAGGGCGTCATGTGACCCGCAGCCTGTGCGTCTCTGTGAGGCGCCTCAGTGAGAGGAGTGAGGAGACAGTGCTAGTGTCCCGTATGTTGTGCGCACCTCACATAGTCATGGCCGACAGAACAAACATGAATCACCCCCATTAGTCCTATCATTAACCCTTCACCCTCCAGAGGATTTCCTCCCCTTCCTGACCAGGACTTTTTTTTTTCCGATACGGTGCTGAGTTACTTTAACTGACAATTGCGCGGTCGTGCAACGCTGCACCCAAATTAAATTTACGTCCTTTTTTCCCCCACGAATAGAGCTTTCTTTAAGTGGTATTTGGTCGCCTGTGCGGTTTTTATTTTATGCGCTATAAACAACAATTTTGAGAAAAAAACTATTTTTGGCTATAAAACACGTCCAGTAAAACAATTTCAATCAAATTTCATCATAAATTTAGGCCAAAATGTATTCTGCTCCATGTTTTTGCTTAAAAAAATCCCAATACGTGTAAATGAATTGGTTTACATGAAAGTTATAGCGTTTACAAATGGTGGTATAGAGACTGGGATTTTTTTATTATACTAGTAATGGTGGCGATCAGCGACTTATAGCGGGACTGCGGCGGGCATTCTGACACGGGGGGGGGGAACAGAGTTGGTGCACTGTACAGTGATCAGTGCTAATAAATAGCACGGACACTGAAGTGTAAAGTTTGGTGGAGGGGGGATTATGGTTTGGGGATGTTTCTCAGGGGTTGGGCTTGGCCCCCTAGTTCCAGTGAAGGGAACTCTTAAGGTGACATTTTGGACAATTTCATGCTCCCAACTTTGTGGGAAGAGTTTGGGCCCTTCCTGTTCCAACATGACTGAGCACCAGTGCACAAAGCTAGGTCCATAAAGACATGGATGAGCCAGTTTAGGGTGGAGGCAGTGGTGTATATAGATTTTGTGCTGTCCTAGGCAACACAAACATTTTGCACCCCCCCCCCCCCAATGAGAGAGCGAGAGATTTCAAGTGTGTGTGTGTGTATGTATATACGATTCTCTCTCTCTTCCAGTTCTTCTCTCTTCCCTCTCTCCTATCTCTCTCTCTCTCTTCCCTCTCCTCTCTCTCTCCTCTCTCTTCCCTCTCCTCTCTCTTCCCTCTCCTCTCTCTCTCTTTCTTCTCTCTCTTCCCTCTCTCTCTCTCCTCTTCCCCCCTCTCTTCTCTCTCTTCCCCCTCTCTCTCTTCTCTCTCCTCCCCCTCTCTCTCTTCTCTCTCCTTCTCTTCCCCCCTCTCTCTCTTTTCTCTTTCTCTTTCCTCTCTCTTCTCCCTCTTTTTCTTCTCTCTCTCCTCTCTCTCCTCTCTCTTCCCTCTCTCTCTCCTCTCTCTTCCCTCTCTCTCTCCTCTCTCTCTCTCCTCTTCCTCTCTCCTCTTCCCCTCTCTCTCTTCTCTCTCCTTCTCTTCCCCCCCCCTCTCTCTTCTCTTTCCTCTCTCTTCTCTCCCTCTTTTTCTTCTCTCTCTCCTCTCTCTCTCTTCTCTCTTCCCTCTCCTCTCTCTCTCTCTCTTCCCTCTCTCTCTTCCCTCTCCCCTCTCTCTTCTCTCTCTTCCCTCTCTCTTCTCTCCTTCCTCTCTCTTCTCTCCCTCTTTTTCTTCTCTCTCTCTCTCTTCCCTCTTTCTGTCTTCCCCCCCTCTCTCCTCTCTCTCTCTCTTCTCTCTCTCCTTCTCTTCCCCCTCTCTCTCTTCTCTCCTTCCTTTTTCTTCTCTCTCTCTCTCTTCCCTCTTTTTCTCTCCCCCCCTCTCTTCTCTCTTTCAGATCATATGGGACTGTACACACACAGTATAATGATAAACCTTGTGGACGGCCTTCCCAGAAGAGTTGAAGCTGTTATAGCTGCAAAGGGCGGGGCCAACTCAATATTGAACCCTACGGACTAAGACTGGGGGGCCATTAAAGGTCATGTGTGTGGAAAGGCCGGCCAACCAATACTTTTGGTAATATAGTGCAGTGTTCCTCAACCTTTTTTCAGTCAAGACACCCTTTAAGATTATAGACAGTCCCGAGGCACCCTTTAACATTAAGGACAGTCTTGAGGCACCACATTCTAAAGTGTGAAAACTGATTCTAATAGTTGTATATAACGCAGCAACGTCCCCACATGGAGGACACCCAACATTAGAGGTGATTTATTCTTCCAAAGCAAATACACTTCTGCACACCAGTACTGACTAGTATTCCAATGTTTCTCTTCTCCCTCAGTTTTTCTCCATCACGGGGCTATTGTGACCCCAGCATTGATGGAGAGGGGCGGTGGAGGGTCAAACAAGGATGTTGTGCAGGCAACTGACATCCTCCTTATCAACTGATGATGTCATCGGTTGTCAGGACGCCGAAAGCTAGAAGGTCGTAATGGTGCACAATGAAACACTTTGACTTTATGTAACTAAACGTCGGGCTTGTTCCTCCCGCTGGCTTGTATACAAATTTTGGGCAATTCGTAGACATTTTGCCAAGGCGCCCCTGACGAAACTTCAAGGCACCCTGGTTGAGAAAGGCTGACATAGTGTATGTGGCTATGCTGCCAAAACTATCACCAGCAGATATACACGGACAGGACGAGACAATGGACTACCACATGCATGATTGCATGGTTGGTTATAATGTAGAGCAGAGGCAACAGGAATTCTTGAAGGCCCGGAATTTACTTTGATCTCCTGAAAACCCTTCTGGAGTGGCTCCTTGGGGTTCCGCAGATGGCACTACTATGGCAGTTGTAGGTGCAGAGGGTCCTGATGCTGCTGATTCAGTTGTAGGTGGAGCTCTAGAGGCAGCAGTAGCAATGGCAGGAGATGCTGAGGTTGGATCTGAACTTGGGTTTCCATCTGTTGGCATAGTACATCCAAGGGAACATGGCTAAGTGGTACTATCGCGTACCGGGTCGAGGCTGAGCTGACCAGAGGGTTTCCCTTACACCGTTTGTCCCGCTCTTTCTTCCTCTCCTCCCCCTAGCACCCCGCTCATTCTCTTTTTTTCCCTACTCTATAATTAAAGAAACCTAACCTACCTAACTAGTTTTTTTTTAATTCTTCTGACTATAACTAACCACCTTTCTTCCCCTCCTTCCCACTCTTCCCCCCCCCTTTCCCTCTCCTTCCTCTATCACCCCCCTCATTCTCCGCCCTCCCCCTATCTCTCCCTCTGCCCCCTCTACTAAAATATCCTACTAAAATTTCCCCTACCCTATAACTAATTAAACACTTATCTACCTGTTTTCTTCTTTAAATTTATCTGACTAACTAATTTATTTGACTATAACTAACCCCGTCTCTCCCCTTCCCTCCCACTCTTCTCCCCTCACTCCCCCCCCCCCCACTCTTTCCTTCTCCTTTCGCCCCTCTTATTCTCCCTCCTTCTGTCCCTCATCTTTCCTTCCCTTCTGCTCTTGTCCATTTAGCCTCCTGTCTCTTGTGATCTTCTTCCAGATACTTTTCCTCTTCTCATTTTTAGTTTTACCATCTTCTCGCCTGCTCAAGTCTCAGTCTGGCTATTCTTTTCTGTTCCTCTTCTTCCTTTCTCTTCTGTTCTTTTCTCCGTTTGGCCTCATCTCTCTTGTACTCTTTTTCCATCCGGTTCTCCATTTCTCTTTTTTTGTTTTCCCATCTTGTGGCCTGCTCATCCATGAGTTTGTCCATGCTTCTCTGTTTCTTTTCTTCCATTCTCTTTAGTTCTTCTTTCAGTTCCTCTGCTTTTCTCCATTTAGCCCCCTCTGTCTTGCGATCTTTTTCCAGCTGCATTTTCTCTTCTTTTTTTCTGTCTTCCCATCTACTCGCCTCCTCATCTCTGAGTCTGTCCATTGTTTTCTGTTCCCTTTCTTCCATTCTCATCCGTTCTTCTCTCCTCTCCTCTGCTTTCTTCCATGTATCCTCCTCTCTCTTGTGATCTTTATCCAGCAGCTTCTGCTCTTCTTTTTTACTGTGTTCCCATCTTCTTGCCTCCTCATCTATGAATCTGTCCTGCCATTTCTGTTCCTCTTCTTCCCTTCTCTTTTGTTTTTCTCTTTTCTCCTCTTCTTTTCTCCATTCAGCTTCTTTCCTCTTGTGATATTTTTCCAGCAACATCTCCTCCTCTTCTCTTTGCTTCTCAGGTTCTCTTGTTATGTTTTCCCACATTCTTGCCTCCTCAGCTATAACTTGTTCCTCCCGTCTCTGTTCCTCTTCTTCCTTTCTCTCCTGTCTTTCTCTTGCGTCCGTCAAGTTAGCTACCTGCCTGTTGAAATATTCTTCCATCCGCTTCTCCTCTTCTCTTCTTTTTTCCCTTTTTTCTGCCATCTCATCTCTGAGCTTTTCCAGCCTTCTCTGTGCCTCTTCCTCCCTTCTCTTCTCACTTCTCCTCTGCTTTTCTCCACTGAGCTTCCTCCCTCTTGCTCTCTTCTTCCAGGCACTTTGTCTCTTTTAATATTTTGTTTTCCCATTTTCTTGCCTCCTCATCTCTTAATCTGTCCATTGTTCTCCGTTCCTCATCTTCCTTTCTCTTCTGTTTTTCTCTATTCTCCTCTGCTTTTCTCCAGTTCGCTTCCTCCAACTTGCGAACTTCTTCCAGCTTTTTATTTTCGTCTTTGTCTTTTTTTCCATTTTTTTACCTCCTCATCTCTGAATGTTTCCCTCTTTCTCTGTTCCTCTTCCTCCTTTCTCTTCTGTTTTTCTCTCTTTTGCTCCACTTTTTTCAAATTAGCTACCTCCCTCTTGCGAACTTCTTCCAGCCAATTCTTCTCTTCTCTTTTTTTGTTTTCCCATCTTTTTGCCTCCTCCTCTCTGATTTTATCCATCCTTCTACGTTTCTCCTCTTCCTTTCTTTTTTGTTCTTCTCTTTTTAGCTCTGCTTTTACCCAGTTAGCTTCCTTTCTCCTGCAATCTTCTTCCAGCCACAGCATCTCTTGTATTTTTTTGTTTTCCCATTTTCTCTCCTCCTCTCCTCTGAATTTCTCCTTCCTTCTCTGTTCCTCCTCCTTTCTCTTCTGTTCTTTGCTCTTATTGTCTCCTTCTCTCTGTTTAACCACCTCCTCCACCAAACACATCTCCTTTTCGGTCCTTACGTTTTCCAGTCCTATTGCCTCAGAAAGCTTGAAGCGGATAGTTGTACGTCTGACCTATAAATGAAAAGAAAGTGATTAGTTGACATTCAGATTTAAAAGTTGAGTTACATTGGTATTATTTGGATTGTGTTTGGTTACATAATTGTGACGTTTCTGTAATTTTTTTTATTTCATCTGCATCGCATAAAGTGTATGTAAACCCATATTCTATGTCTCACTATGTCTGGCATCGCCCCTCACTGTATACAGTGTATGTAGAGCCAAAACCTTTTGTTCTAGTCTATAGATAGTATAGGGAAGGGTTACAACCCCTATGAAGTTATTTTCTTTATTTCCCATCACTTCTTGTCCTAGAGATGCAACAGGAAATTTGAGGAAATCTCTCTAATGTGAAGTAGTTCCCATCTTAGTTGTCACAGGAGTGGGTGTTCCCATTGGAATATTTTCATTCATCAACATCTCAGAATGATTGGATTACCACTCCTCAGCGGCAACACAGATAACAAGAAAAACTCAACACGGCATCTAACTGCTCACCGCTCTATCAAAAAGTACAAAACGCCTTTGCATACACTTTTGAAGGACAATTGACCTAAGAACAAAAATGTAATTTATTGCAGATGGACAGTCCTTACATGTGATGGATGCATTAGTTTTAATTTTTCTGGGTGGGATATGTCAGACAAATTTTCATATTTTTGAATAATCCCATGCTTCTTGAGGTAAGGTATGCAAATTAGAGTGACATGGTCCTTTGCAATTGGATCAGAACACTCTCCCTAATGTGCAACCACAAAAAAAAAACCTTTTGGCTAAGGTCAGTGTGCATGTGCCATAGGTAACAAGTGATGCTGCGATTCGGCCTTTTGGCTGGATCCTGTGGTCTTTGCCAAGAGGTTGGAAAGTAAGGGAACCTGCACCCTCGGCCTGGAGACGTACCCCAAGCGTCTCCTGCTGCTTTTGGGGGTGATGCTTCTCTGAAATCCGTCGAGAGTGATCACCAGGCTTATCCTTCCCCTCGGGGTCGGCAGAGCAAGGTGACTTGGCAGACTGGTGATATGACTGGTGTGCCTTCAGATCCCAATGCCATCAGGGTGTATATTGGAGAGGATCGTCGCTGTGAGTGTGGCCTGTACTACGTGCAGAAGAAGGTTGTGATGGAGCTGCTGCAGATGCCAATCGAGAGTATGTTTTGTGTCCAGGCTTTTTCGATCTGACATTCTTTCGGATGGCGGATGTGCGAACATGCATGCTGAGGAAAACTGAGAAGGCCCAGGACCCTTTGCTGGAGGGGGTCACGTTCGTCAGCAATGAGTCCAAGCAAAGGATCCCACTAACAATTCCAATATATAACCCCTTTGTCTGGGAGGAGGAGGTCCGGGCCTTCCTCCTAAAGTATTGTTCCTTTGTATCTGCCGGGATCATGCAAACAAATATATTAGAACATTTAACGGACACCGGAAGTACTATGTCCAGTTGAGAAAGGGTGACACTGGAGTTGGTGGTTGTGCACACCCCCCCCAGGCCTTTTCAATTGGGCCAAACAGGGGGGTACTGTGGTATCCGGGGCAGCCACAGTTCTGCCGCAACTGTTTTGCCTTTGGTCATACTAAGGAGCAGTGCGAGGGAGGGATAGTGTGCCGCAACTGTTTCAAGTCCGGACACAGGACTGCTGAGTGTCCGGAAGGAAGAAAATGTCATCTATGTGGAAGCGACGCCCATTTGACCCGACAGTGTCTGAATCTGGAGGGGGGCATGATGGACTCTGCTCACAACATCAGCAGGCCCGCCGGAGGAAAACCCCCATCTTATGCTGAGGTCGCTGCTGAAGTGGCCCCGGCTAAATGTCCTGAGGCTCCTACAGAGGTGGAGGTGGCTGGTCCAACGCCCAAGCCTGATGAAGCGGCGGTGGTAGCTCAGGTCCCAGCTGTGGGGGCCAAGGAGCTGGAAACCCACCGTTGCGGAAGGTGGAGGGGCAGGCAAAGTTATGGACCTATCATCAAGGGACACCCTCAAGAGGAAAAAAGAGGCTTTGAAAGCTATTCCTGCATCTCAGGAGATATTAGAGTTTTTGTGCCCTGACATAGACTCTGACTCCTCTGTGGTTGCCACGGAGTCATTTTCCAGTAGCGGTCAGGTTGAAAACTTTCAGTCTGTTATGGGCTTTAAAAAGTCAGCTCCAGGTGGTGGATAGGAGTGGAGTGGCATGGTGGGGGTGGCAGGGGCTAAGGTCACTGGCAGAGGAGGTGGGAAAATGGTGGAAATTCAAGTCCTGGAAGAGGTGGACTGTTTGATAAGTAAAGTTCACCAAAAGGTTTTCCTTTTTTGAGGCCAATCATGGCTGTTCATGGGACATATGCCTTGTAAAGCGCAGGGCGATAAACCTATGCATATTTTTGACTTATGATCTGTTGAGCTTTTGTTGATATATAAAAACTTGTCTTGTCTCTTCTTTAGGCTACAATATATATGGTGGATGGGATGTAGGGCGAGTGATAGAATAATGATGTCTACTTTATAGGGACAGAAAAAATGTCTAAAGGTCATAACGGTTCCATATTCGGGAGAAAGGCTGGAGCATCTTGTAAGAAAGACAAGAGAATTCTCTTCAAGTCTGAAACTGCTCCAAATGGATTGAAATAGTGAATGTAGGGTCCGGGGAGACCAGACATAGTGAATGCAGGGTCCGGGGAGACCAGATATAGTGAATGCGGGGTCCGGGGAGACCAGATATAGTGAATTCAGGGTCCGGAGAGACCAGATATAGTGAATGCGGGGTCCGGGGAGACCAGATATAGTGAATTCAGGGTCCGGGGAGACCAGATATAGTGAATGCGGGGTCCTGGGTTTAGTAAGACTTTAAGCCCTCTCTACACTGGAAGGGACCAGAGATCAGCATTCCATGTAGCCCTTTGCGAAGCAGGAGCAGCAGTGGGTAGATGTTTCCTCGAGTGGCAGAAAAGCAAAAATATGACAGAGCTGTTATTCCTTCTTCACTTGATGCAAAACTAAGAAAATAAATGACCCATTCTGTAACATATTTTTAACCATAAGATTTCAAGTCAGCATCCCAAAACAAGATAGACCCTCTTTAGGGCAGGACCTACACTAAATTGATTTACTCAGTGGTGTTTGTGTCTAGGAGGATCCAGGACCCATGACCTCTGTCTGGATAGTGCTGATTGGCCCTGTGCTGATCACATAGACTCTCCCAAGAAAAAAAAAACCCTTTCTAGCAATACACACTAAACTGAGCATGTGCAAATGCCTACAGTTCAGTCTGTCTTATCAGGAGATAAGAGGTGGTCGCTTGAAAAACGGGAGGAACAGAGAAGACAGGAATGGCCTTTTTACACAATGAAGAGGATTAACCCCTTAGATTCCACAGTGAGTATAACAGTGAGTACTGTTGTGGGTAAAATGCTTAACAGATGACGGTTTGGGGAGATTCCTCTTAGCAGGTAAAGATTTGGGGGGATTTAGGTTTGCAGATACAATTTGAGGGGATTCAACATTGTAAGAAAAAGAAGAAGTTTGGGGGAATGTAGCTCTCAGTAAGTATAGATTTGGGGGATTCATCTTGGCAGGCCAAGATTTGGGGAAATGCAGATTAGCAAAAAAAAAGATTTTTGGGGATGTTCACCATAGGAGGTAAAATTTGGAGGGATGTACCTTAACAGGTAAAGGCTTGGGATGATTGAGATTATCAAGTGGGATAAGTTTTGAGATATTTCATTTAGCAGATAAGATAAATGATAAAAATCAGGAAAATTCAGATGATTAGGTAAAGGTTTGGAGGGTTTCAACTCTACTGGTATTAGGTGAGGATCGAAGGCTGGAGGTGACTGTCGGCCTGACGAAGGAGTGAGCATGCTCCGAATGTGCGCCATCTTGGAAACCCAGTCCATGCGGTGACTTTATCCATGCGAGCCTCCCTGCGCCCCATCTGCTACTCCCCGAGCCCTGGACACCACCAGAGCGGCGGGAATACACCCAGAGCGAGGCCAAAGGACCTGATGCTCCCACTGGACCTCCATCACTTGACATGGCTACCTGTTACCTATCTACGTGAGTGCAATTTTACCATTAAATCTGCCTGATTTTTACCATCTACACTTAGAGTGGCGCTGCCGTCTCTCTTCCCTATGTGGTTGTCAATGTCATAGTTCACATCAGTGCTTGGAGTTCCAGTTGCAAGTAGAACAGGCTGCATTTTTCCTGCACAGAACTGCACTGAAATGCGGTAAAATGTATCAAAAACGCACTGGAATGCACACACCAAAACGCACCAAAAACACATTGGAATGGCTAAAAAGATGTTTTTTAACCCCTTTTGCTGGCGCCTTCCGGCCCTTTAAGGGTTTCAGAATCCAGGAGGCAGGGCAGGGTTTAGGGTCATGTGACCTCCGTGACATGCCGTCACGGCGGTCACATGATCGGGAAATGCCCCAATCGAAAGAGGAGGTCGGGACCTTTCCGTGAGTACCGGACATGTGTGCTGGGAGAGTGCAGGGCGCGTGCTCTCAGCACTTTTTTTTTTTTAATAGAACGCAAATGTGCGGCCGCTTGGCGTCTAGGCCCAGACATCGGGAGGCCGTACATTTGCGTTCGGCCGGCATGAAGAGGTTAACCTACGTTTTCCAGCAGTCAGTTTCCATCGTTCAGAAGTGTCCTGTGTACATGGGGCCTTAGCATTACAGGATTGTTGCAAAGATCAGAATCATGTAATAAGGGCCTGCACCCCCGCAAAATAGACCTGCGAGAAAGTTGCTGAATCTGCCCACATGGGGTTTTAACCAATAAAGTGGACTGTTTTACCTTCAGCTCAATTGCAGTTTTTCCTGTATGAATTTAGCAGTTTATTGATGGATTGTTTTGTTATTATTATTATTAATATTGTTAGTATTTGGGAATTAGTTCCAACATTTTGCTCAGCACTTTACGATATAAAGGGATAAAGTGCAGTTAAAATACAATTCGAGACAAGAGGGTTGAATGGGCCTTGCTCCCGAGAGCTTATTGTTCATTCATTAATGTTATTTTGTTTGTTTTCTTCTATTATTATTCAGTTATATTATTAGTGGTGGCGGGGGAGAAATTCCCAGTAGGTCCTGCTTTCAGGATATATTCTCGAAACATTCAGCAATTCTCATTAGGTAGGTGCAGGCTATGTGTGTGTGTGTGTGACATCGGCTTCCTAGATGCAAAATTTTATATAATAATGTTAGCAATAAAATAGGATTTGGTTATTGTAGTCTGAACACCCCTAATCTGAGCAGTTTTCTGTAGTTTTCATTTGTAATATCTCTAGAACTTTATTTTTCATAGCAGTTCCTACACCATCATTTTCTCATTGAAGGTATGTTGTTTTTTTTGTTTTTTTTTATTGCTCTTTAACTAACATTTGTGGCAAAATTGTCTGCCGTATGTACTCTGTTATACTGAAACCAACACCAGCAATTGGCAGGAGAAATTTCATCCCAGGCAAAGACAGGTCAGGCATTTGGTCACCAAGGGGGTTATTTACTAAAACTGGAATGTGCAAAATCTGGTGCGGCTCTGCATATTTTTATTATTTATTTATTTCAGGTACTTGTATATCGCCGTCCAGGAGTAGATTTTATCAGCGTTTCAAACGCTTGTAAACGTGGCTAACCGCGTTTATAGGCAGTTGCATTTGAAATTTTTTTTTAACTCTTCCCTTTCCAGATGCTGTCCAGAGCCTTTTTTCATCATGAAAAATGCACGCAAAGCATTTTCACGGTACTCAAATGGACCCGATACACCATACATTGAGGTTTTGCATGAAAGAAAATATGTTAGACACTGCTGCAATAATTTCTGCACAGAAATGAGCCGAAACACATCCAAACACCACAAAAAAAAGACAGCTAATCTCAACAAATACTGCTCTCTCTGCTTCTGCTCTCTCTATTTCTCTCAAAATGTCTGAAATAGTTAATTTGTACTGTTTTTCAGTGCATTCTGGGCATTTTGGAAGGTCTCCTGAGGTTATCTTTAAAAAACGCTTCTAAACGCAAACGCGCATAAACACGGTATGCAAACATGGCTAAACAGATGTTTTTTAACCCCTTGGCGCCGGCGCCTCCCGGGTTTAGGGTCATGTGACCTCCGTGACACGCCGTCACGGCGGTCACATGATCGGGAAATGCCCCAATCGAAAGACGAGATCGGGACCTTTCCGTGAGTACCGGAACTTTATTTTTCATAGCAGTTCCTACACCATCATTTTCTCATTGAAGGTATGTTGTTTTTTTTTGTTTTTTTTATTGCTCTTTAACTAACATTTGTGGCAAAATTGTCTGCCGTATGTACTCTGTTATACTGAAACCAACACCAGCAATTGGCAGGAGAAATTTCATCCCAGGCAAAGACAGGTCAGGCATTTGGTCACCAAGGGGGTTATTTACTAAAACTGGAAAGTGCAAAATCTGGTGTGGCTCTGCATATTTTTATTATTTATTTATTTCAGGTACTTGTATATCGCCGTCCATTTACGCAGCACTTTACATATATATTGTACATTCACATCAGTCCCTAACCCTCAAGGGGCGTACAATCTAAGGTCCCTAACTCACATTCATACATACACATACTAGGGCCAATTTAGACAGGAGCCAAATAACCTACCAGCATGTCTTCGGAGTGTGGGAGGAAACCGGAGTACCTGGAGGAAACCCACGCAGGCACTGGGAGAACATGCAAACTCCAGGCAGGTGGTGCCGTGGCTGGGATTCGAACCGACGACCCTAGTACTGCCAGGCGGAAGTGCTAACCATTTAGCCACTGTGCTGCCCGTAGAAACCAATCAGCTTCCACGTTTTAGGCTCCATGCACAGGGGGCGTTTTAATAACACTGGTAACGTTTGCTGTGTAAAGTCACGTTCAGGGACGGACTGACAACTCATGGGGCCCCGGGCAATAGGGGATCATGGGGCCCCTGTGTCCTTGCCCAAACTCAAAAAAGCCTATGAAAAAGGTACCAGGGGCGGACTGACAACTCATGGGGCCCCTGGGCAATATGGGATCATGGGGCCCCTATGTCCTTGCCCAAACCAAAAAAAGCCTATGAAAAAGGTACCAGGGGCATCTCATGGGGCCCCCTACTGACCCCGGGCCCTCGGGCAGCGCCCGAGTTTCCAAATGGTCAGTCCGTCCCTGGTCACGTTAGAAACGTGAGTTTTTCAGCATTTTTTAGAGTTTTGCTGCGTTTTTTCGCATTTGCAGTTTTTTTGTCAACAAAAGGTCCAAAAACGCTGGTTTTCTGCTATTTACCGCATTTTTTCAGCATTAGAGCGTTTTTACAGCTAAAAATCTCCTCTAGAAACCCACTAATTCTGTTTTTTTTTCCAGTCAAAAAATGTCCCAGCCAAAAAATGTTGATTCCAGTCTATGTGTGTATGGACACATAGGATAACATGCTGGGGGGTTTACTGGATGTAGAAAAAAAGTAAAAAACAGCCGCTGTAAGAACATCCCGTGTGCATGAGGACTTAGGGCTCGTTTACACTTGACTTTATTTCTAACTCTTGCCAAAAGCCACTATACCGCTTGACAGGCGTTTGGGAAGCGTTTGATAGGCGTTTGCCAAGCGATAAAACCCACCTATAATGAAGTTAAATGTTATTAACGCCCCGCAACCACCGCATCGCAACTGCGTCGCAAACGCCTGCCAGACGTTTGAGGAGCGGCACCGTAGACTTGAATGGGAGGCTTCAACTCATCCACGAAGCGTCAGATTTGCCGTGACACGATGCGATGCTAACACATCAGTGTGAACAGCACTGTGCGCTGCCATGTGCAGATTTTTCATAGGCTTTTAAGAAGCGTTAAAAACACTTCCCAAACGCCTGTCTGACGCCTGCTGACAAAGCTAGTGTGATCGTAGCCTTATTGTCAAAATTTAATTGAACAAACTGAAGTTAGACGCTTATTGGCTCCCATGCACGGCTGCACCAGATTCTGAGTGATCCAGTATTAGTAAATCTCCCCATCTGTAACAATAGGATCAGGGGCGGACTGACAACTCATGGGGCCCCCGGGCAATAGGGGATCATGGGGCCCGTGTCCTTGCCCAAACTCAAAAAAAGCCTATGAAAAAGGTACCAGGGGCATCTCATGGGGCCCCCTACTGACCCCGGGCCCTCAGGCGGTGCCCGAGTTTCCAAATGGTCAGTCCGCCCCTGAATAGGATATAATCATACAGGGGGGTCTGTTAGTTCCAGTCATTTTTTTTGCTACTTATTTTTTCATATTATTTCTGCTTTTAAGCCTACCTGTGTTCATGCCTAGCTAAACGTTTTTTCTACAGCTTGGCTACTCACAAAATACACTGCTCAAAAAAATGTAAGAAACACTTTGTAATCAGAGCCTAGCATCAAGTCAATGAACCTCCTGGGATATGGATCTGGTCAGGTAAGTCGCAGAGGGGTTTGTTAATCAGTTTCAACTGCTTTGGTGGTATTGAAATTAAAAACAGGTGCACTAGATGGGCAACAATGAGACGACTCCCAAAACAGGAATGGTTTTACAGGTGGAGGCCATTGACATTTTTTTACCTACTCATCTTTTCTGACTGTTTTTCACTAGTTTTGCATTTGGCTAGGGTCAGTGTCACTACTGGTAGCATGAGGCCATACTTGGACCCTACAGAGGTTGCACAGGCAGTCCAACTCCTCCAGGATGGCACATCAATACATGCCATTGCCAGAAGGTTTGTTGTGTCTCCCAGCACAGTCTCAAGAGCATGGAGGAGATTCCAGGAGACAGGCAGTTACTCTAGGAGAGCTGGACAGGGCCGTAGAAAGTCCTTAACCAATCAGAAGGACCGGTATCTGCTCCTTTGTACAAGGAGGAGCAGGATGAGTACTGCCAGAGCCCTACAGACTTCATGAGGGTGGCCTGAGGGCCCGATGTCCTCTAGTGGGCCCTGTGCTCACTGCCCGGCACCATAGAGCTCGATTGGCATTTGCCACTGAACACCAGAATTGGCAGGTCCTCCACTGTGCTTTTCACAGATGAGATCAGGTTCACCCTGAGCACATGTGACAGATGTGAAAGGGTCTGGAGAAGCCGTGGAGAACGTTCTGCTGCCTGTAACATCGTTCAGCATGACCATTTTGGTGGTAAGTCAGTGATGGTCTGGGGAGGCATATCCATGGAGGGATGCACAGACCTCTACAGGCTAGACAATGGCATCCTGACTGCCATTAGATATCGGGATGAAATCCTTGGACCCATTGTCAGACCCTACGCTGGTGCAGTGGGTCCTGGGTTCCTCCTGGTGCAGTGGGTCCTGGGTTCCTCCTGGTGCAGTGGGTCCTGGGTTCCTCCTGGTGCACGACAATGCCCGGCCTCATATGGCGAGAGTCTGCAGGCAGTTCCTGGAGGATGAAGGAATTGATACCACTTAATGGCCCCCACGCTCCCCTGACCTAAATCCCACAGAACACCTCTGGGATGTCATGTTTCCGTCCATCCGACTCCGCCAGGTTGTACCTCAGACTGTCCAGGAGCTCAGTGATGCCCTGGTCCAGATCTGGGAGGAAATCCCCCAGGACACCACCCATCGTCTCATTAGGAGCTTCTCCCGACGTTGTCAGGCATGCATACAAGCACGTGGGGGCCATACAAACTATGAGGATCATTCTGAGTTGCTGCAATGACATTTCAGCAAAATAGACTCGCCTGCTGCATCATTTTTTCAATTTGAATTTTGGGGTGTCTTTGAATTCAGTCCTCTGTATGTTGATAATTTTAATTTCCATCAAGCGATGGGGCGTCCTTACATTCCTAACACATTACCCATTATCCATATCAGTATAGAGATCCAACAGGAGATTTTTCCCCATTGAGATCTGATGGGTTTTCAAAGTGTTCCTTTCATTTTTTTGAGCCGTGTAATTCCTAGGGCTTCAGATAAAATGGAGCTTTTCAACACTAAGGCAATGTACTTGTATGATAGGCAACACATTGATTTTCATGGTCTAAATGAGTAAATGGTCAACAAGGGGTTGATCACAATAAATCTGGAGTAGTTAATGCAGTATTAAACCCAAAATCAAAAATTTAATATATTGCAGATTACCAGTCATTAGATGTGGTGTCTGCATTAGTTTTCTTTTTTTAGGCCTTTTCCCCTCTGTTTTCACCTGGTGATCTGGCCTGTAACACACCTCCTGTATTAGAGTTCCCCCACTGTGGATGAAGGATCACAGGAGGCAACTTTGGACAGCGGCATTCTCGGTCTGGAGTAAAGGGAGTGTTAAACGTACTATCAGATTTAAATACACTAACAAATAGAAGCCAAATGCAAGCTAATACTTTATAATTAGTTACAGAATTTTTTTTTCCTTTTGGGATAAAGGTGTTCCATAAATAAATAAAAGATGATCATTGTAAGCGCCCCTGTCAGTATTAAATGGTTTATCTCAAACCTGTAACTGTAAAAAAGCTTGTTCTGTTGAAAAAAAAACAACAGACTTACTGGCTGGATCACAAGGTGTAAATAAAGGAAAGAAAGACTAAAAAATAAAACCAATGCATCCATCACATCTGAGAACAGGTAAGCTGCAATGTTAATAAATGCTTTGAGTTTAATACCATTTTGAAGTGCATGTATAGACATTTTTTTTTTAATTTTGGATAGAGTCAGAAAGATTTAAAACACCTTTCAGTTTACTTTTTGCTACCTCTATTCCATTGGGAAGATGTGCCTTCACTTCCTGTCCCAGAGATGCAACAGGAAATTAGATCAAATCTCTAACAAGTGAGTGGAATCCATCTCTATGATAGACTGTTACTAAAACAGGTGTCCCCACTGGAGAATTTCTCCTCACCTCTGTTCTGGTGGCAGTTCTAAAATTCTGGACTTCCCATCACTCACTGTTTTAGTAACAGTGGCCCCCCCCAGGACAAATAGTGAAGGTGAATCCATCCATCTAACCAGCTGGGACACAGACAGCAATAAACTCCATAGGGCGATAGGCCAATAAAAGCGTCAAATGAAAATCTTGAGAGTCCAAAATGAACAATTGTTCAACCATTGATGGCAAAAAAGTACAGGACATCCAACGAGTTTCAGGGGCCACAGAAATGGTCATGTTGTCCCCATTTGTTTACCAATCCTTTTCTATAGGTGTATTTTCCAGCAACAATTTTGCTTCATTGTCATATTTTTAACCTTTCTCTTCAGCTCTGATATAGGGGAACTTTGTGGGCCCTGAAAAGTGTTGGCTGTCCTCTGCTTTTCTTGCTGTCATCAGTTGAACAATTACAGATTTTGGACTCTCAAAATTTTCGTTTGGCACTTTTATTGATCTACTACTACTACTTACAAAACTCTAAATTTCGAGCATCCCAAAGCCCACACTGCACCCCATCACCAAGTGTTAAATCTCAAAAAGACATTGTTTTGCATTCAGTTGGCGAGAGAACCCAGGACAAATCGGTGGAGCTGGTCAGGGGTCTGCACTACAGATAGGCAAAATCTTGGTCGAGATTTCAGGTCAGTAACAAAGGTAGGCATGAAATATAGAGAGAAAAGGATTATCGAGGCAATAAGAATCCATAAATGCCTGATATAGTAACATGTTGCCTTCCAACAGTTTCGTTTTACTTTAATCTGAACCAAGATAAATTTAGTCATTCATAAGAATACGTTATATGATTATAGGATTACATTAGAAAATTCAACTGCAATCATGATGGATGGGGCAACAAGAGGTTTGATGGTTAAAGCAGTAGTAAACCGCAAAAAAACAAAACAAAAAAATCTTCTCCTTGCAAGTTAAGAGCATAATGTGCTAGTATGCAAGAGGTTTGATGATTAACCTCCCTAGCGGTCTGATTATGTCAGTATTTCTGTGCTGAAAGCGGTACATTTTTTTGCATGGAAATATGTAGTTTTTTATTGTAGGCTGTAATTTTTAGGAATAACTCACTAAAATCTGTCCGAACAAGAGTCTAGTAAACATCCTATGTATGATAAAATTTGAAACACGAAATCATAAATTATAATTTAATAAATAATCATAAAAAATAATATAATAATAATAAATTTAATTCAATAATATAATCAAACCAAAAACACTGAAATGTGAAATAGAGCGCCAAGTTCGCACATCGCTGAGCAAAGTCGCAGAATCGTTTTCAGTGTCTGATGACGAATTTCCCCCACGAATCATTATCACTCAATTCTGCAAGTGGTTCTGATTTACTATCGCTGTTCTCTAGCCGGTCTAAAACCGATTTTGACGTAAAGGGACGCTTTTTGGACGCCATGGACGTTTCTAAGTTTCCAGGCAGAAAGAACAGTCAAAATGCAGGCAGGGCGCCGGACAAAGCACTCGGGACAAAATGTATGTGAAATGCATTGAAACAGCAATGTTTTACTATGTAATAGTCAGTTTAAAAAAAATGACATTTTTTAAAAATTTCAAATTTGCCGCCGCTTCCGGCGCCCGTACGTCCCGACATCACAGGGACCGGAACACGGAAGCCGGATGCTGGCATCGACAGGAGGAGATGGCCGGGGACACTGCAGGGGACACATTGCGGGAGCGAAGGACAAGGTAAGCGCTGCAGGGACTCCCTGAGCAACGCTGCATGGTAAGCCTGAGTGTAGCTCGGGGTTACCACTTTTGGTACTGACATTTTACCCCGAGCTACACTCGGGAATACCGCCAGGGGGTTAATCTGAACCAAGATAAATTTAGCCATTCATAACAATACGTTATATGATTATAGGATTACATTAGAAAATTCAACCGCAATCATGATGGATGGGGCAACAAGAGGTTTGATGGTTGAAGCAGTAGTAAACCGCAAAAAAACAAAACAAAAAAATCTTCTCCTTGCAAGTTAAGAGCATAATGTGCTAGTATGCAAGAGGTTTGATGGTTAACCTCCCTAGCGGTCTGATTATGTCAGTATTTCTGTGCTGAAAGCGGTACATTTTTTTGCATGGAAATAAGTAGTTTTTTATTGTAGGCTGTAATTTTTAGGAATAACTCACTAAAATCTGTCCGAACAAGAGTCTAGTAAACATCCTATGTATGATAAAATTTGAAACACGAAATCATAAATTATAATTTAATAAATAATCATAAAAAATAATATAATAATAATAAATTTAATTCAATAATATAATCAAACCAAAAACACTGAAATGTGAAATAGAGCGCCAAGTTCGCACATCGCTGAGCAAAGTCGCAGAATCGTTTTCAGTGTCTGATGATGAATTTCCCCCACGAATCATTATCACTCAATTCTGCAAGTGGTTCTGATTTACTATCGCTGTTCTCTAGCCGGTCTAAAACCGTTTTTGACCTAAAGGGACGCTTTTTGGACGCCATGGACGTTTCTAAGTTTCCAGGCAGAAAGAACAGTCAAAATGCAGGCAGGGCGCCGGACAAAGCACTCGGGACAAAATGTATGTGAAATGCATTGAAACAGCAATGCTTTACTATGTAATAGTCAGTTTAAAAAAAATGACATTTTTTAAAAATTTCAAATTTGCCGCCGCTTCCGGCGCCCATACGTCCCGACATCACAGGGACCGGAACACGGAAGCCGGATGCTGGCATCGACAGGAGGAGATGGCCGGGGACACTGCAGGGGACACATTGCGGGAGCGAAGGACAAGGTAAGCGCTGCAGGGACTCCCTGAGCAACGCTGCATGGTAAGCCTGAGTGTAGCTCGGGGTTACCACTTTTGGTACTGACATTTTACCCCGAGCTACACTCGGGAATACCGCCAGGGGGGTTAATCTGAACCAAGATAAATTTAGCCATTCATAACAATACGTTATATGATTATAGGATTACATTAGAAAATTCAACCTCAATCATGATGGATGGGGCAACAAGAGGTTTGATGGGTAAAGCAGTAGTAAACTGCAAAAAAACAAAACAAAAAAATCTTCTCCCTGCAAGTTAAGGGCATAATATGCTAGTATGCAAGAGGTTTGATGGTTAACCTCCCAAGCGGTCTGATTATGTCAGTATTTCTGTGCTGAAAGCGGTACATTTTTTTGCATGGAAATATGTTGTTTTTTTTATTGTAGGCTGTAATTTTTTGGAATAACTCACTGAAATCTGCCCAAACAAGAGTCTAATAAACATCCCGGGGATTATAAAACTTGAAACACGAAATCATAAATTATAATTTAATAAATAATCATAAAAAATAATAATATAATAATAAATTTAATTCAATAATATAATCAAACCAAAAACACTGAAATGTGAAATAGAGCGCCAAGTTCGCACATCGCTGAGCAAAGTCGCAGAATCGTTTTCAGTGTCTGATGAGGAATTTCCCCCACGAATCATTATCACTCAATTCTGCAAGTGGTTCTGATTTACTATCGCTGTTCTCTAGCCGGTCTAAAACCGCTTTTGACCTAAAGGGACGCCTTTTGGACGCCATGGACGTTTCTCAGTTTCCAGGCAGAAAGAACAGTAAAGATGCAGGCAAGGCGCCGGACAAAGCACTCGGGACAAAATGTATGTGAAATGGTTTGATACAGGAATGTTATACTATGTAATATTCATTTCTTAGAAAATTACAGTTTTTAAAATGTAAAATTTGCCGCCGGTTCTGACCCCCGTATGTCCTGTACGTCCCAACGGGACCGGAACACGGAAGCCGGATGCCGGCATCGGCCGGAGGAGATGACCGGGGACGCTGCAGGGGACGCATCGCGGGAGCGAAGGACAAGGTAAGCGCTGCAGGGAATCTCTGAGCAACGCCGAATGGTAAGCCCGAGTGTAGCTCGGGGTTACCACTTTTGGTACTGAAACTTTACCCCGAGCAACACTCGGGAATACCGCTAAGGAGGTTAAAGCAATAGTAAACTGCAAAAAAAAAAAAAAATCTAATCCTTGCAAGTTAAGAGCATAATGTGCTAGTATGCAAGAGGTTTGATGGTTAAAGCAATAGTAAAACAATAGTAAGCCGCAAACAAATAAAACAAAAAAAATCTTCTTCCTGCAAGTTAAGAGTATAATGTGCTAGTAGGCATTGCATACTAGCACATTATGAAAGACTTATCTGAAAACGAAGCCCTCCAGCAGAGTGCTGTCTCCGCTCCCTGGGGTTGCCATCTTCACATGGTCTTCCTTCCGGGTTCACGGGCCGAACCACAATGACATCACTCACGCGCATGTGCATGGAAGCCTTGGCCACAGCACAGCTCTCTCAATGGACAGCACACCACCCATTGAGAGCACAGTGTGCATGTGCTGATGACATCACCAGCGGTGCTAAAGAAAATATCTCCTAAACGGTACACTTTTAGGAGATATTTAATGTAATTAGATTGTAAGCTCCCAGGATCAGGCCATCCTATCCCTGTTGTATTGAACTGGATTGTTGCTGTATTGTCTCACGTTATATTGTAAAGCGCTGAGCAAACTGTTGGCGTGATATAAATCCTGTATAATAATAATAATAATATATAAATCCTGTATAATAATAATAATAATATATAAATCCTGTATAATAATAATAATAATAATATATAACTCCTGTATAATAATATATAAATCCTGTATAATAATAATATATAAATCCTGCATAATAATAATAATAATGTAGAAATCTTGTATAATAATAATAATAATATATAAATCCTGCATAATAATAATATTAATATATAAATCCTGTATAATAATAATAATATATAAATCCTGTATAATAATAATAATATATAAATCCTGTATAATAATATATAAATCCTGTATAATAATAATAATAATATATAAATCCTGTATAATAATAATAATATATAAATCCTGCATAATAATAATATTAATATATAAATCCTGTATAATAATAATAATAATAATATATAAATCCTGTATAATAATATATAAATCCTGTATAATAATAATAATATTAATATATAAATCCTGTATAATAATAATAATATATAAATCCTGCATAATAATAATATTAATATATAAATCCTGTATAATAATATATAAATCCTGTATAATAATAATAATATATAAATCCTGTATAATAATAAAAATAATAATAATGTACTTACAGATAGGCCTTATTATAGGTTTACCTGTAGCTACAAGAGAAAAAAAAGACCTTACTACCACCTTAAATCAGTATTTTCTCATTAAGGTCTGAAAATGTTTTTTGACCTTTGTAGGCCATTTTTTCATAGACTTCTATTATGTGTCATCAGGAGAAGAACACCTATAGATTGTACTTAGGTCACACAGAGATGGGGAATACATGGGAAAGGTAGAGGAGTGGATGATGAACTTTTAACCAGAAAGGGTTCTTGTCATGTTAGCAAATGGGGAAATTTTAGCCAACAATTTGGCCTGACTACTTTGTACCTGCAATTAGAAAATTATATTGTAATGTTAGATGTCACTTCATCATCTACCCCAGAGTTTTAAATCAAATATGTCCTTTAATGAGTGACTTTTTGTTTTAGATGCCCTTTTTTGCAATATACGAGTACGAGAACCAGACAATGGTGAATAATATTTTATTGTTGAATTTTTTCAATGATTGGTTTTTCATCATCGCCTTTTTGTTATCCCTCATTTATTGCACTATCCTGATTGGCAATTTCTGCATTTTTATCATCATTAGGGTTGAAGCACATCTGCACACACCCATGTACTTTTTTCTTAGTAATCTCTCTCTGTTGGACATTTGTTACTCCTCCACCACTCTCCCGATTATGATATTCAATTCTGCGACAGGTAACAAAATGATTTCCTTTGTGAATTGTATTGTACAGTTGTATCTGTTCGTCTCCCTAGGTGGAGCTGAGTGTATTCTTTTGGCTGTGATGGCGTATGACCGTTTCGTTGCCATATGCAACCCATTACGCTATCCGGTGGTCATGAGGATGAAACTTTGTGCCGGTCTTGCAGCTACATCATGGTTGAGTGGGTTCCTCAACTCTATCCTTCATACGGTCATGACTTCTAAACTTGAATTCTGTCATCTGGAAGAGAGTATAAATCATTTTTATTGCGATGTTCCACCATTGGTACAAGTAGCCTGTAACCCCACCAAGACCAGCAAAATATTATTATACGTCGTCAGCGTGTTCCTTGGCTTCACCCCATTTCTTTATATCGTTATAACCTACGTCCACATCATCTCCACCATCATGAAGATCAAGTCTTCTGAAGGACGATCCAAGGCCTTTTCTACCTGCTCCTCCCATCTCATTGTAGTCACGGTGTTCTATGGCACAGCCAACCTTAACTATATTGGACCAACAGGTTACTCCATTGAGCTGGAAAATTTTGCATCTCTCTTGTACAGCATTTTGACGCCAGTTGTAAACCCAATAATATACTGCCTGAGGAACAAAGAAGTCAAAGGGGCTTTGAGAAAATGTTTCCAGAGATTTTATTTCATGACTTACTGACGACTGTGTGTTTTCATATGCTGTATTACTCTGTATGTTAGGCTTTGGCATACAAGAGAAGTCTGGCCAAAGCATTTTCTTCTTCTGTTCTCTTGAGGGTCACAGAAGTGCACTTACTTGTGCTCTCCTGTGATCCAGAATCAGCCAACAGTGGGCTAAACCCTGCTGTTGGCTGACATCACAGTGCTGCTCCAGGCACTGAAAGAATCCCGACAATACTGTCAGGATCCACCAAGTTACCTGACTGGCAGCTGACTCATCCTCTCAGTGTGACGCTGACAGCCTGACCCAGCCGGTCCTGCTCCCTACCACAGCCAGGTGCTACAGTAAGCCTCTGTAGCCTCAGAGTCACCTCTCTCTGCTCAGAGCGGACTGAAAACTGAGTGATCAGCGGTCATGCGATCGCTCAGTTCTGGGGCTCGGAGCCGACAGGGGAAAGCTGCAACATTGCAGTGATGCTGTAGCCATTGAGGTGAATATGTGTGTTTATTATTTTTGATTCCCACACTTCCCCATTAAGAAACCTTGAGCAGTACACTGCAGCAAGCGGCTTTTGATATGAAGAACAAATACGTTTAATTGTAAGCACCTATTCCGCCCATGTATTACCTATCCCTGTGCCTGTATCACCTATCACTGACACTTATCCCTATGCACCCACCTTACCTAAACACTTAAAGTGTTACTAAACCTCAGACCCCGCATTCACTATATCTGATCTCCCCGGACCCTGCATTCACTATATCTGATCTCCCCGGACCCTGCATTCATTATATCTGCTCTCTCCCCGGACACTGCATTCACTATATCTGATCTCCCCGGACCCTGCATTCACTATATCTGATCTCCCCAGACCCTGCATTCAATATATCTGGTCTCCCCGGACCCTGCATTCTTTATATCTGATCTCCCCGGACCCTGCATTCACTATATCTGGTCTCCCCGGGCCCTGCATTCACTGTATCTGGTCTCCCCGGACCCTGCATTCACTATATCTGATCTCCCTGGACCATGTATTCACTATATCTGATCTCCCTGGACCCTGCATTCACTATATCTGGCCTCCCCGGACCATGCATTCACTATATACGGTCTCCCCGGGCCCTGCATTCACTGTATCTGGTCTCTCCGGACCCTGCATTCACTGTATCTGGTCTCCCCAGACCCTGCATTCACTATATCTGGTTTCCCCGGGCCCTGCATTCACTATAAGCACTCTCCCCGGACCCCACATTCACTATATCTGGTCTCCCCGAACCCTGCGTTCACTATATCCACTCTCCCCGGACCCTGCATTCACTATATCTTCTTTTCCCAGACCCTGAATTCACTATATCTGGTTCCCCCGGGCCCTGCATTCACTATATCTTGTCTCCCCGGACCCTGCATTGACTATATCCGCTCTCCCCGAACCCTGCATTCACTATATCTGGTCTCCCACAGTACACACAACATGCAAATGCAATTATTTTAGTAAATATAAACTGCTAAATACCTTTTCTCATCAGCAGTCTATAGGAGTCTTGTGACTTCTATCAGTGTCCAGCAAAGCTTGTAGGAGGAGTTTTCCTTCTGCTTTAGGAGGAGGCAGAACCCCTGACCTCTGTCTGGACAGCGCTGATTGGTCCTGTGCGGATCACATACACTCTCCCAAGAACAAAAAAAACCTCTCTAGCAATACACACCAAATTGAGCATGTGCAGAGTGTCTCCACACGAGATAAAAGGGGGGAACTGGAAAAAGGAGCGGATCAGAGTAGTCAGGATCAAACAGCATTTTTACAGAATGCAGAGGATTAACCCCTTAGGTTCCACAGTGAGTATAACAAGCATACTTTACTGCATCTACAGACTGATTGTACTGTTGTGGGTTAGTAACACTTTAAAGCAACTTGTTAAAATAAAAATATGTTAAAAAGTGCTACCTGCAAAAGAAGAAAGCTACCCATTTGTCTTGCTGCTTGTTCATCCAATCTTCACCTGAGAGCTATGACCTCCTGAGTGACTCCTCACATTTGACACACTTCCAGATGTGTCTGATCTCTGGTCCCTCCAGTGTGCTCTGTGGTTCCTCCTGCTGGCAACGGCACAACACAGCAGTGACCTTGGAGTCATAAAAAGAAACCACCCAGCAAAAGAAACCCATGAAGGAGGATTCAGGCCGAAAGAAAAGTGTGGGCCTACCATTGCTGTCCTTTTTTTTTTCTAAAGGTGCTACTTGCCTGGCTCTGTCTGACATCAACATATTTTGGTCACAATATAACATATCCTTTTTGTGATAAACCACATAAATCCCACATAAATCCCCAAAAAATAAAATAAAATTCCACAAATAAAATTAATTAATGCAATCAAAATTAATACAATTAAATTAAAAATTGTGACCAAATCAAATTCAATCCCAAATATGTCCCAAAATTCAAATAAATCCAAAATGAGTCCAATGCCAAGGTCCCAAATTTTCCACTTCAATCCAGTTGGAAGGAAAATGATCCTAAATATTCCATGAAAACCTCAAAAAAGTAAAAAAAAAAAATCCATAGTGCATTATCTTTTAAATATATATATAACAACACTCCACTCTGTGCAGACGCAAAACCACTCTTAAGTGGTGCAAAAAAAAAAAAAAAAATATAACTTTCTGTGCAAAAATTATATAAATATATATTTATTATTTAAATAAATAAATAAACGCAAAACGTGACAAACTCCATGGACACTTCAATCACATATACACTCTGTGATCCAACCAGTTGTGAATTGTGATACTAGGTACTATTACCCTCTAAATCCAGCCAATAGTGATACTAGGTACTATTACCCTCTGGGAGTTATTCTCAAGCATAGGTTATCTTATGGAATCCATATCTTTCCATTCCTTCACTTCAGGGGTACTCCTCCAAAGTCCTCATAAAGATAAGAAGGCTCTTAGGCAGAATTCAAACCATAGAAACAAATGGATTCATGACTTACATTAAAAGAAAGGAACTTCCAGCTCACAGCATTGTTCCCTCAATGGCTCTGTACTGGCTGAACAAACATTTGGTTGAAAACCATGTGTAAACAACCAACAAAATGGCCGCGGCGACACTTCCGGCTAGCGCGCGTGCGTCTTGACATCACTCCCCTAATGCGTTTCGTCACTTCCGGACTTCGTCTAAAGGGGATTTTTTTTTTTTTTGCACCATTTAAGAGTGGTTTTGCGTCTGCACAGAGTGGAGTGTCCTGTGACACCATCCCCTCCCTCCTAGATTGTAAGCTCGAAAGAGCAGGGCCCTTGATCCCCTCATGTTTTGCATTGTATTGGTATTGTTCTGTCACATGTTCTGTCTCCCTTTTGTAATGTACAGCGCTGAGCGAACTATTGGCGCTTTATAAATACTGTATAATAATAATAATAATAATATATATTTAAAAGATAATGCACTATGGATTTTTTTTTTACCTTTTTTTTTTTTTTACTTTTTTGAGGTTTTCATGGAATATTTAGGATCATTTTCCTTCCAACTGGATTGAAGTGGAAAATTTGAGACCTTGGCATTGGACACATTTTGGATTTATTTGAATTTTGGGACATATTTGGGATTGAATTTGATTTGGTCACAATTTTTAATTTAATTGTATTAATTTTGATTGCATTAATTAATTTTATTTGTGGAATTTTATTTTATTTTTTGGGGATTTATGTGGGATTTATGTGGTTTATCACAAAAAGGATATGTTATATTGTATACATTCTAGGGAGAAAGTGTGACTTTTTGGTAGGAGTGGAGGAGAAGGAGGTTATTTGTTTATTGAATGTTTTGATCACAAGCCTGGGAACAAGCATGCTGTAAAAGAAAGTATCATCATTTCTTATCTTTGTACTTTTCTATGGTCAGCGACTAGAAAAGCATTGAATCTTTGTGATGTAGCAGCGCTGAGCCTTATGGAGATGCTATAATACAAAGGGTGGTTTAAGGTCTAAGAGGCTGCTCACTAGCAACAGTGGGGTCTTTCTGGACCCCCAGAGGAGTTTACTAAAGTGTTGAAAGGATGGTAATGCCGAAAAAGCACTGAAGACAAACTACTGGCAAGACAGCCAAGGAACGACCATTCTCAGAAGTACAGATCAGTAATGGTAGCTTCCATTAGTTCTCATGACAGTCTACACAGGGCCCAGACAAGGGGTGGGCAGAAGGGACAGCTGCCCTAGACACTGTGGCATCATGTGAGGTTGGAGGGGGGGAGGCTGTGAGGAGATTTGGGGGAGGAGATTTGTGTTGGGAGGAGCAGGGGCGGACTGACCATTTGGAAACTCGGGCACAGCCCGAGGGCCCGGGGTCGGTAGGGGGCCCCATGAGATGCCCCTGGTACCTTTTTCATAGGCTTTTTTGAGTTTGGGCAAGGACACAGGAGCCCCATGATCCCCTATTGCCCGGGGGCCCCATGAGTTGTCAGTCCGCCCCTAGGGAGGAGGAAATCAGGGGGGCTGCAGGTGGGGATTGTTTATTTTTATTATTATTATTATTATTATTATACAGTATTTATAAAGCTTTGCTCAGCGCTGTACATTATAGTGGGGGACAGTACATGAGACAATACAGTAACAAAACAATCCACGAGGGGTTCGAGGGCCCTGCTCTTTCGAGTTTACAATCTCGGAGGGAGGGGATAGTGGTACAGGAGGAAGTGGCTGTGGGGGATGGAGTGGTAGGAGGAGTGGAGGAGATCGGCTGTTAGGTGAGGGCGGGGTAGGCTTCCCTGAAGAGATGGGTTTTCAGGTTGCGCCTAAAGGTGAGGAGGGTAGGTGACAGTCTGATGGATTGGGGTAGGGAGTTCCAGATGATGGGGGAAGTCCTGGAGAAGTCCTGCAGTCGGGCGTGGGAGGAGGAGACCAGGGACTAGAAAGTAGGAGGTCTTGTGAGGAGCGAAGATTACGGGTTGGGTGGTATTTGGGTATCAGGTTGGTGAAGTAGTTTGGGGCAGCGTTATGAATGGCTTTGTATGTCAGTGTTAGTAGTTTGAATTTAATGCGTTGGGCAATCGGGAGTCAGTGGAGGGAATGACAGAGGGGGGTGGCAGAAGCGGAGCAGTTGGTGAGGTGGATGAGTCTGGCCGCTGAGTTCAGGATAGACTGAAGCGGGGATAGCCTGTGATGAGGTAGGGCGCTGAGGAGGGAGTTGCAGTAGTCCAGACGTGAGATAATAAGGGAGTGAACGAGTAGTTTAGTAGTGTCTGGGGTTAGGAACGAACGTATTTTGTAGATGTTGCGGAGGTGAAGCCTGCATCAGTTTGCAAGCGATTGGACATGGGGCTGGAAGGACAGGTCTGAGTCTAGAGTGACACCTAGGACTTTGGCTTGCGGGGTGGGACTGATGGTGGCGTTGTTGGTCGTCATGGAGAGGGTGGGGGGGGGGGGCGCGGGCTGGGGGTAAAATTAGCAGCTCGGTTTTGGAAAGGTTCAATTTGAGGAAATGGAGCGACATCCAGCCTGATATGTGGTTCAGTAGGTTGGCGATACGGGCAGAGACTGAAGGGGTGAGGTGAGGGGTGGAGAGGTAAATTTGCGTGTCATCGGTGTAGAGGTGATAGTTGAAGCCGTTTAGGGGGGAACTAGGAGTGGTGATTTAGGGAGATTTGTGTTGGGAGGAGGGATGTGAGGAGATTGGGGGAGGAGGAGATTTGTGTTGGGAGGGGGAATTCAGGGGGCTACAGAAGGGAATTGTTTAGGAGGGATGCTAGGAGTGATGATTTTGGGGGGATTTGTGTTGGGAGGGGGATGTGAGGAGATTGGGGGAGGAGATTTGTGTTGGGAGGAGGGATGTGAGGAGATTGGGGGAGGAGGAGATTTGTGTTGGGAGGGGGAATTCAGGGGGCTACAGAAGGGAATTGTTTAGGAGGGATGCTAGGAGTGATGATTTTGGGGGGATTTGTGTTGGGAGGGGGATGTGAGGAGATTGGGGGAGGAGATTTGTGTTAGGAGGGGGAATTCGGGGGGCTGCTAGGAGTGGTGATTTAGGGGGATTTGTGTTGGGAGGGGGGATGGGAGTTTGCACTAGAAGAGGTGATATGGTAGGTGCAGAAAGGGAATTGTACTAGGAGGGGAAATTCTTGTTTGGGGGGATTTGTGCTGATAGGGCTGATTTGGAGGTATTTGTGCTTGGAGGGGATATTTAGGGGAAGGAATTCTGCTAGGAGGGGGAATTAGGGGTGAATTTGTGCTCGGAGGGGGGATTTAGAGTAGGGGGGAGAGCATGTGTATTCAGGGGGGAAATGTGAGAGATAGAGGATTTGTGCTAGGAGGGGTGTCTCTTTGGGGGGAGTCATATGTGCCGGGATGATTTGGGGGATGGGGGGGGAGGCGCAAAGATTTGTGCTGGGGGGGGGAGAAGGGGAGAGAATCTGTAGCAGGATGGCAGATTAGCGCTTAATTTGTTTGGATGGGGGGATTTTTCATGACACATAATACTCATACATCTTGGGGGGAAATTAGTCAAGTTCGCCCTGGGCTCTAGATAACCTTGTCCTGGCACTGTGTCTGCCTTAAGTAATATTTAACCAATTCCCGACCGGCCGTTGTATATAAACGGCCAGACGGTGGCAGTGCAGGGTCGGGTGACCGTTTATAAATGGCCTCCCCGCACCCTGCTTGTGCGCGCTCCCTCGGAGCGTGCAGCACCGCAATCTGGTGCCCGCTGTGTCCTCCGGACACAGTGAAACACCGATCGTCGGACGGGACCTCTATACGAGGTCCCGATCATGTGATCACTGTTTGGCCAATCAGTGATCACATGCAAAGTAGTAAGCAAGATGTCACCTGTGACATCATTGCTTACTACGTGTGAAATCTGTGAGTGATCACAGAGGTCACATGGTACAAGGCTATTCACAACAGCCTTGTACCATGTGACAAGCTGTGACCAATCACAGCTCACTCAGTACTTCTCAATGACTGCAAGAATGCAGACAGAGAGAGAGAGAAATGATTGCTTTTACACCCTATATGGGTGTAAAAGCAATCAGTGTAAAAAATAAAAAAAAAATATTCATCACCCCCCACAAGTAGTACAGTGTCACCATGGTGACACTGTACTGCTAGGGTGACAGTATGTAAAAAAAAATAAAAAAATAAAATAGAAATGTAAAAAAAAAGTTTCAAAATTATAATTTTTGGTTATAAACTAATTTGGATTTTTTTTTTACTAAAAAGATAACGGAATACATTTTGGCCAAGATTTATGATGAAATATTATTTATTTACCAAATTTTATTAAAAAAACACTTTTTTTCAAAATTTTTGGACATTTTCATTTACATAGTGAAAAGAATAAAAATCCCAGCGGTGAATAAATACCACCAAAATAAAGCTTTATCTGTCTCAAAAAAATGGTAAAAAATTCATTTGGTTACAGTGTTGCATGACCGCGCAATCGTCATTCAAAGTGTGATAGCACTGAAAGCTGAAAATTGCCCTGGTCAGGAAGGGGGTGAAAGTGTCCGGACTGGAAGTGGTTAATATCTCGGAACTTCTCCCTATTGCTCCCTACTTTAACCTGGAAAAGTGATATAACTGAAAAAAATAATTATCATATCAGTGCTAAAATATCAGCCCCCAAACCTCATGCCATGAAGTAGCAGCACTGAAACAGCAGCCCCCAAAAATGGTAAATACGTCATTGTCATACAAGAAGCATAACTCATTTTATTGTATCCATACCCATTTTTCAAATTCTTTATTTTAGTTTTTATCAAGGACATAGATGTGGTCACAATATGCCATTAAAAGTCATGTGTATACATGTAGAGCTACCCCCATAGGAGCCGCTGTGAAAATGCTCAGGGTTAATTTCCCAATAGTTGCCCTATAGCCAGGCATATGGTTACGGTCACTCTTCTGGCTCAGTGAACAGTCCAGGGGTATTCTCTTTTTGGTGTTTTTATTGTTGGGTACATTGGATGGGGTTAGGGAACTGTATGGTATATTCCAGAACTTTCACTAGGAATTAGACTAAGCTCTTCATGATAACAGACACAATGGGGGATATTTACTAAAACTTGGGAGTGCAAAATCTGGTGCAGCTGTGCATAGAGACCAATCAGCTTCCAGGTTTTATTGTCAAAGCTTAACTGAACAAGCTAAAGCTAGAAGCTGATTGGCTCCCATGCACAGCTGTACCAGATTCTGAGTGCTCCAGTTTTAGTAAATCCCCCCAATTTCCCCTTTGAACACAGCTGACTCTTTAGTACCAGAGGAGTGGCAACAGCACACAGTCTCTAGGATCTCCAACCCCAGCCTGTGGTCACAAATATCCTCAGGTGATTGGCTGCCTCCTTTCAATATCTTCCAGACACATTCTCCCTATGATACCAGGCTAGTTCCTCAGACAACAGGCCCCTCAGTCAACTTCAACAACTTTCAGCAACAGGCCTGGATCTAGGGGGGTGCTGGGGTGGGATTATAGTTGTGCCCTCCCCCTCTAGACCTCTGAGAGTGCATCCTAAAATCCATGAAACCTTATGGGAACAGTTGATGTAAGGGGACACTAAGGGGAGCAACTGATGTAAGGGGGAACTCTGATGAGGACATTTTATGTAAGGGGGAACTCTGATGGGGACAGTGGATGTAAAGGGGGCACTCTGAGAGGGCCAACTGATGTGAGGGGACACTCTGAGGGGAGCAATTGATGTAAGGGGGCACTCTGATGTGGACATTTGATGTAAGGGGGAACTCTGATGTGGACATTTGATGTAAGGGGGAACTCTGATGTGGACATTTGATGTAAGGGGGCACTTTAATGTGGACATTTGATGTAAGGGGGCACTCTGATGTGGACATTTGATGAAATGGGGCACTCTGATGTGGACATTTGATGAAAGGGGACACTCTGATGTGGACATTTGATGTAAGGGGGAACTCTGATGTGGACATTTGATGTAAGGGGGAACTCTGATGTGGACATTTGATGTAAGGGGGCACTTTAATGTGGACATTTGATGTAAGGGGGCACTCTGATGTGGACATTTGATGAAATGGGGCACTCTGATGTGGACATTTGATGAAAGGGGGAACTCTGATGTGGACATTTGATGTAAGGGGGAACTCTGATGTGGACATTTGATGTAAGGGGGAACTCTGATGTGGACATTTGATGTAAGGGGGAACTCTGATGTAGACATTTGATGTAAGGGGGCACTCTGATGTGGACATTTGATGAAAGGGGGCACTCTGATGTGGACATTTAATGAAAGGGGGCACTCTGATGTGGACATTTGATGTAAGGGGGCACTCTGATGTGGACATTTGATATAAGGGGGAACTCTGATGGGGACAGTGGATGTAAGGGGGAACTCTGATGTGGACATTTGATGTAAGGGGGCACTCTGATGTGGACAATTGATGTAAGGGGGCACTCTGATGTGGACATTTGATATAAGGGGGCACTCTGATGGGGACAGTGGATGTAAAAGGAGCACTCTGAGGAGGCAAATTGATGTAAGGGGGCACTCTGATGTGGACATTTGATATAAGGGGGAACTCTGATGGGGACAGTGGATGTAAAAGGAGCACTCTGAGGGGGGCAATTGATGTAAGGGGACACTCTGAGGGGGGCAATTGATGTAAGGGGGCACTCTGATGTGGACATTTTATGTAAGGGGCACTCTGGTGAGAACACCTGATGTAAGGAAGAACTCTGAGAAGAACTCCTGATATAGGGAAGGACTCTGTTAGGGACACCTGATATAAGGGGGCACAGGTTCTGTTTAATCGCCATAAACTAATGACAGCACTCCCAGTACACTCCTGCACCATCACTGCACTGTCAGATGATACTTCCGAGTTATGACTCCGTGATTCAGAAGCATGCTATTATTGGTTCCAAGCATCCCTGTCACACTACTGACACCATGCTCCCCAACATATTTTTACTGCACCCCCAGATCAGATAGGCTAGATCCATCCCTGTTCAGCAACAACTGGCCCCCCCGCCAGCCCAGCTGGGACTGTAGTGATCAGCAAATACATGCAAGGTTTCCTAAGGGGGCAAGAGACCCCCCCCCCCTAGGCTGTGATCACCTCCTCAGGGATGTATATTTATACACCTTCCAAGCAACCATCTGTGCACCCTCCCACAAGGATTGGCTGAGACGGTATAAATATTCATGATATTCAGCTGTCTAGGAGGGTGCTACATACGGTATACATTACAGAAGTCAGGAGAACAATATAAGTTGTCTAAACCCAAATTAGAAAACACATATCTGATAAGGCATCTAAAGAGTAATAACAGGATCAACATCCCGGCCCTTGTCTAGTTTTCCAGTCGGGTAATTGGAGTATCGTAAGTTCGAATAAAATGAATAAGCAGAAGATGCTATAAAACAAATCCTCAATAATAAATAAATACGTGCAGTCCAAACCCTGTAAGTCCAAAATTAGATCAAATCAAGTTCTTCTCGAGTAATAATGCGTTCAAAAATCTTTCAGAAACTTTCCCCGATAATATTCCTCAAAAAAAAGAAAATATCACATAGTGTATTATCTTTTTAAATCAAATAATTATAAATTATAGTGACTTCATTCCAGTGAATACCCAATCACATTGATAATCAGTGAAAAAGTGAAAAAACTGTGAATCCAAACAGTGAAATACCACTGTGAATGTGAATCACTCTTCAGTGCTCCTACTCAAACAAACACTGTGACACTTCTAAATGCAGTAAGGAATGCATACCCTTACCAATATTCCAAAAAACAGACGCTTTTATATCTTTCAAAAAGATAGGTGGGAGACAGTCCTCCTGTGGATCTTTACCCAGTTTAATCCGCCTTCATAATACTATCAGGATCCAAAAGCCTTGAGACTCCATGGGGTTTATTTACTAAAGCTGGAGAGTGCAAAATCAGACTCACTTCTGCATAGAAACCAATCAGCTTCCAGGTTTCATTGCCAAAGCTTCATTGAACAAGCTGAGGTTAGAAGCTGATTGGTTTCTATGCAGAAGGGAGTCTGATTTTGGACTCTCCGGCTTTAGTAAATAAACCCCATATGTCCCCATCAAAGATATAAATGTAAGCATATAAGGGACAAAATAGTGTGATACCGCCAAGATAAATCATAAAATTGACCTTTAATCAAGGTGCTTACATTTTGCCAACTTGAAAAACGCTTTAAAATACCATACTACAGTTTTGCTGTCCTCCAGGAAGTGACCAGGGAAAATCAGATGGTCTTTCCCTCATCCAAAATGGCCGCCAGTCGACTTCCAGTTCCCGTGTGCGTGTTGACGTCACTTCCCCTTGACGCGTTTCGTCATCGACTTAATCATAAGGGTTCGAATAAACACAGAAAAAAATGGAGAGTAGAGAAGTGGAGAAGAAAAAACAGAGGGAAGCCAAGAGAAATTAGGTAGGTAATAGAGAATGATCAGAGTAAAGGGAAATGGGTGGGAATGGGGGGCAATGTAAGGGCAGGTAGATAGAGATAGGGATGGGAGGGGGAAGGTGCTGGGGCAATTCCCCTCCAGGACAAGGGGCAGATTGGGGGTGAAGAGAGAATGGTAAAGTGGATTTCCACTCAATTTCTATCATGTCTCTGGGAAGGGAAGAAGGACCCAAAAAGCAAAAGAAAAAAAATGGTTTTCTGGCTCCATCCAAAACGAACATAAAAAAGTTTTGGCTGCAGCTACAATTTTAACCAATGCCAACCGAAACACTAAAATGTTCAAGTCTTTAGCATGGCGAAGCCATATCAACGGACATCCTTAAAATGTTTAATTCTGCAACGTTTATTAAAATAATCCCTCATAATCCCCCTGCCATGAAAGGCCTTGTTCAGGCACTTCTTGTTATAGGGTGACAACGCTCTGGGCCTATCTCCCAATTGTGTTCCTTTGTTGTCACCTTGTCACATGGAGATGGAGCCTACAAGCAGCCATTTTAACACTTTAAGGACACAGCGGACGCCAGGTCCTTAGCAACAACCAGCTATTCATTGGTTGTTAAAGTGAAACTACACAGCATCTAAGCACCACAAACCAAAAATGCTATTTCATTTATTTTTAATATTCAAAGTAAACCCCTCCATCCATCCATGTCTCCATGCTTTATTTTGCTGGGAAATCACTTTGAAACCCCCCCCCCCTAGCATTTCTGGCCGTGGCCATCTTGGTTAAGGGCAGAAGATTCATGTAGCATTAACTTCCTGGAATCCATCTGCCCTTAGCTCAGACATGCAGGCAGGAGGGTGTGCTTAGCTGAGAAAACCCCTTCTCCCCTCCTGAAGACTCCTAGGATGTATGACATCATTTGCTAAGGCCTGGAAACTGCCTAGGAAGTAACTGAAGAAATGTTAGACAAAAAAAAGTTTAAAATAAGTACCCTGCATTCACTATATTTGGTCTCCCCGGATCCTGCATTCACTATATCTGGTCTCCCCGGATCCTGCATTCACTATATCTGGTCTCCCGGGACCCAGCATTCACTATATCTGGTCTCCCCGGACCCTGCATTCACTATATCTGGTCTCTCTGGACACTGCATTCACTATATCTGCTCTCCCAGGACCCCGCATTCACTATACCTGGTCTCCCCGGACCCTGCATTCACTATATCCGATCTCCCCGGACCCTGCATTCACTATATCTGGTCTCCCCGGACCCTGCATTCACTATATCTGGTCTCTCTGGACCCTGCATTCACTATATCTGCTCTCCCAGGACCCTGCATTCACTATATCTGGTCTCCCCGGACCCCGCATTCACTATATCCGGACTCCCCGGACCCTGCATTCACTATATCTGGTCTCCCCGGACCCTGCATTCACTATATCCGATCTCCCCGGACCCTGCATTCACTATATCTGGTCTCCCCGGACCCTGCATTCACTATATCTGGTCTCCCTGGACCCCGCATTCACTATATCCGGTCTCCCCGGACCCCGCATTCACTATATCCGCTCTCCCTGGACCCTGCATTCACTATATCAGGTCTCTCCGGACCCTGCATTCACTATATCTGGTCTCCCCGGACCCTGCATTCACTATATCTGGTCTCCCCGGACCCTGCATTCATTATATCTGATCTCCTCGGTCCCTGCATTCACTATATCTGGTCTCCCCGGACCCTGCATTCACTATATCTGGTCTCCCCGGACCCTGCATTCACTATATCTGGTCTCCCACAGTGCACAGAGCATGGAACTGCAATTATTTTAGTAAATATAAACTGCTAAATACCTTTTCTCATCAGTAGTATATAGCAGTCTTGTGACTTCTATCAATGTCCAGCTGAGCACAGGTAAAGCTTGTAGGAGGAGTTTGTATTCTGCTCTGACTGTCCTATGACGCTGCATGACCCCTGACCCTCTGCCTGGACAGTGCTGATTGGCTCTGTGCTGATTACATGCACCCTCCCAAAGGAAACAAAAAAGCCTCTCTAGCAATACACACTAAACTAAGCATGTGCAGAGTTGACTCCTAGAGCTCTGTACTATCAGCAGATGGACTGGGGACACAGGAAGAAGGGGAGGATCAGAGAAGACAGGATCAAACAGCATTTTTACACAATGTGGAGGATTAACCCCTTAGATTCCACAGTGAGTATAACAAGCATGCTTTACTGTATACACAGATTAATTTTACTGTTGTGGGTTTAGTAACACTTTAAGTGGACTTTCTATAATCTTTGAGGTCAGAAATGGCATCCCCCATATTTCTCATCATAGATTAACGATAAAACATTTGGTATTCCCATTAAACAGACATTACTCTTAGATTGTAAGCTCCCAGGATCAGGCCCTCCTATCCCTCTTGTATTGAACTGTATTGTCTCATGTATTGTCTCCCATTATAATGTACAGTGCTGAGCAAACTGTTGGCGCCATAAATCCTGTATAATAATAATAATAATAATAATATATAAATCCTGTATAATAATAATAATATATAAATCCTGTATAATAATATATAAATCCTGTATAATAATAATAATAATATATAAATCCTGTATAATAATAAATAATAATGATACTATGGTAAACCTGTACATACAATACAATGTGATGTCCAGAGAGAGCGTATTTCTGTAGATAAAATGATTAATATTGTGACTTTTGGCTCCAGGGATTTATTAACACGACTCTACGCAATTTGTTTGGTAATGAGCATACATTATTTTTTTTCTGCGGCATAACAACAGCTTCCTCATTAAGATGCTCCTGGGATTTATCACGTGTCCCAAAATAAAACATTTAATTTATGGGTAATTATTGGCAATTTTAGCATCATCCTTCACTGAGGATAATAAATGAACAGAGAACGTTTCTAATAACGATCGATGATGACCCACACATTTTCTTACAGAAAAAAATATTGTCTATGGAACACTAATTGACAATTGTCCCAGTTCTAGAGATGTGTCTGATTCCTTACTAATCCTGTATTTACTATTTTTTTAGTATTTAAATGTACCATATTTTCCAGCGTATAAGACGACCTCCTACTTTTCCTGCTAAAATGTAGTGTTTGGGCTATACTCGCCGTATAAGACTACCCCTCTAGCAATGCACACCAGTGGGAGGAATAGTGCCCCATCATTGGTGTCAGTGGGAGGAATAGTGCCCCATCATTGGTGTCAGTGGGAGGAATAGTGCCCCATAATTGGTATCAGTGGTAGGAATAGCACCCCATCATTGGTATCAGTGGGAGGAATAGCGCCCCATCATTGGTATCAGTGGGAGGAATAGTGCCCCATCATTGGTATCAGTGGTAGGAATAGTGCCCCATCATTGGTATCAGTGGTAGGAATAGTGCCCCATCATTGGTGTCAGAGCAACAAATCGTGCCCCATCATTGGTGTCAGTGGGAGGAATAGCACCCCATCATTGGTGTCAGTGGGAAGAATAGCACCGCATCATTGGTGTCTTTGAGAGGAATCGTGCCCCATCATTGGTATCAGTGGCAGGAATAGTGCCCCATCATTGGTATCAGTGGGAGGAATAGTGCCCCATCATTGGTATCAGTGGGGGGAATAGTGCCCCATCTTTGGTGTCAGTGGGGGGAATCGTGCCCCATCATTGGTATCAGTGGCAGGAATAGTGCTCCATCATTAGTATCAGTGGGGGGAATAGTGCCCCATCATTGGTATCAGTGGGGGGAATAGTGCCCCATCATTGGTGTCAGTGGGAGGAATAGTGCCCCATCATTGGTATTAGTGGGAGGAATAGTGCCCCATCATTGGTGTCAGTGGGAGGAATAGTGTCCCAACATTGGTGTCAGTGGGAGGAATAGTGTCCCATCATTGGTGTCAGTGGGGAGTGGAATAGTGCCCCATCGTTGGTGTCAGTGGGGGGGAGGAATAGTGCCCCATCATTGGTGTCAGTGGGAGGAATAGTGCTACATCATTAGTATCAGTGACACCAATGATGGGGCACTATTCCTCCCACTGACACCAATTACACTTGCTGACCTCTGTTCTAGTATGGTGCTGCTGCAGCCAGCATATGTGGTTGCAGCAGCACCTCTACACGGCACACTTACCGGCCGCTCCTTCACTCGATTTTCGCGGGGCCGCTCGGCCCCGCCCCCTCGTCGGTGATTGGCCGCCTGTGTGCCTTTCCTGTGCTACAGTTCTGGCGGCCAATCACCGGTGAGGAGGCAGAGCCGAGCAGCCGCGCGAACATCCAGTGGCCAAACTGAAGGAGCAGCCGCGCTTCCTGGACCGGATCGTCGAGGGACCGGAGCCAGGTAAGAAACAGCCCCTGCCCACCCCTGTACTTAGTGTCCCTTCCATTGGAAGGGGGGAGGCGGCGGCAGCACCGCGCCGCCCCCCTAAAAAGTGTCAGTATGCCGTATACCGGCGTATAAGACGACCCCCGACTTTTGAGAAGATTTTCAAGGGGTAAAAATTCGTCTTATACGCCGGAAAATACAGTAACCCTGTTAACATTATAATACAGATTATTATTATTATACAGGATTTATACAGCGCCAACAGCTTGCGCAGCACTTTACAATCTAAAGCGACAGTGCAATACAATTCAATACAAGAGGGATTGGAGGGGCTTGGTCATGAGAGCTTACAATCTAATAAAGGTTTTGAACAAAAAAAATTGTGGTTATCTTGATGTTCAGTTGATAAAATGCAGTCCTGTTCTTGTTCTCCTTGTACTTGAACGTTATTTACTGCTTTAAAGTGTTACTAACCCCACAACAGTACAATCAGTCTGTATATGCAGTAAAGCATGCTTGTTATACTCACTGTGGAACCTAAGGGGTTAATCCTCCCCATTGTGTAAAAAGGCTGATCCTGTCGTCTCTGATCCTCCCCTTCTTCTTCTGTCTCCAATCCATCTGCTGATAGTACAGAGCCTTGGGGGAAGACTGCACATGCTCAGTTTGGTGTGTATTGCTAGAGTTTTATAGGATATAGTGAATGCAGGGTCCGGGGAGAGCGGATATAGTGAATGCAGGGTCCGGGGAGACCAGATATAGTGATTGCAGGTTCCGGGGAGAGCGGATATAGTGAATGCGGAGTCCAGGGAGATCAGATATAGTGAATGCAGGATCCGGGGAGACCAGATATAGTGAATGCAGGATCCGGGGAGAGCAGATATAGTGAATGCAGGATCTGGGGAGACCAGATATAGTGAATGCAGGGTCCGGGGAGACCAGATATAGTGAATGCAGGGTCCGGGGAGACCAGATATAGTGAATGCAGGGTCCGGGGAGACCAGATATAGGGAATACAGGGTCCGGGGAGACCAGATATAGTGAATGCAGGGTCCTGGGTTTAGGAACACTTTCAATCTTTTTTTTTTTTTCTCCAGACATTATGAGAGCTCCCTTGTCCTCCGTAATGATCTTAAAGTGAATAATGGGGTCTAAACCAAGTTCAGTAGATTAAAAAAAAAATTAAAAGCATTCCAAACAACTGCAAGCAGGAATTCTTCAAGGGTGAAACAACAGGTTCACTTTACCGGTGACCCCACTCTGTGCACATACTTATACATATACATCAGCCACACCATGCAGTAAGACTGTCGCAGTGGGGGAGTGAAGGAATGGTAAGCATGTGCTACTGGTGGGGCTCCCATTAATGGAAACCTAAGTTCTGGCATACCTGTAGGTAAATCACTGGCTTGCTTTAAATACAGAGGGTCCTGAGCAGGGGCGGACTGACCATTTAAGCACTCTGGCACTGCCCGAGGGCCCGGGGTCAGTAGGGGGCCCCATGAAATGCCCATGGTACCTTTTATAGGCTTTTTTGGGTGTGCTTTGAGCGTGGGCAAGGACACAGGGGCCCCATGATCCCCTATTGCCCAGGGGCCCCATGTCAGTCCGCCCCTGGTCCTGAGACTTCTTTTGCTTGCCCCTGTACCCCTATCATTCCTGCAGCTAAATTCACTGACAGCTCTTGATAGGTTATCTACTGCCACACCTTCCCACCCTGCAGTGCACGGGGTAAATCCAACTCTGCATGTACCAGTGATTTAGTTGTGGACTTAATCGTCCAGTGCTTATCTGTTCCTGTCCTAATTTATGATGCTGGCCAGCCCTGGAATGTGCGCACACTGGAAGAGACTCACGCTGACACACAAGTTCAGTCTATGAACACTTCTAGTTTATTATAATGAGAAAGTGAGCTTATATATGCAAAATGATGCAAGAGTCATGTGACAACAGCATAAGCATTATATTAGTCTTTGATTGGTCATTTCCACACGAAAACAATCTCCCTCATGGTATAGGTGTGATTTTCTTCCAAGTCTTATCTCTTAGGAAAACATTCTTTTGTCTTCCAAATCACACAGTGGGAGGGGGTCTGTGTGTGTGAGCAGACATTTCTTAAGCAAGGATTTCTTATAGTACCACAAAGCCCAGCAGGCAGAAAATATTCACACAACATATGTATTAAAGTATAAAAGTAAATATGTATAAAAATGTGTATAAAAATAGTGTATATATATATATATATTCAATAGGAAACGAAATAGGCATTTTACCAAATCCATCACACCAGGAAATTCCACGAGATAGATTGTTGGAACATTGTGTCACATTCTGGCTTTTATCTCTCAGACCCCCTGGGATGGGATACACTATTTGACTAAAAGTTTGTGGACACCAGACCATCACACCTATAGGAGCTTGTTGGACATCCCATTCTAAATCCATTGGCATTAATGTGGAGTTCCCCCTCTCTACTTTGCAGCTATAACAGATTCCACTCTTCCGGGAAAGCCTTTCCATGAGATTTTGGAGAGGACTCTTTCAGCCAAAAGAGCGCTTGTGAGGTCAGGCACTTAAGTTGGATGAGAAGACCTGGCTTGCAATTGAGGTTTAATAGGAGTTAAGGCCAGTGCTTTATGTGGCTCCTCCACACCACATTTATCAAACCATGTGCAGCTCTCCCTTCTAGAGGGCCTGATGATTTGATCCCAAATTTATTTCCGAAGTAGGTGCTCTATTAGCTAAGCACACAGTCTAAGTCATTCCTCCAGCTCAATGATCAATCTAGTGGTATTCTTTTGATGCTTTATTGAACAAACTTGAACTTGGATGGATGAAAGGTAACTGTGGGATACTCCAACAACGTTGGGTAGTAACTTGAGGACACCTATCTTCTTCCTAAATATTATTAACATAGTCCTTGCAGCAGCAAATAACAAGCTGAGCTACACAGGAACACCAGAAAAAAATGTCCACCTTTCAGTACAAGCTGACTCTTCAAGAGGGATAGCAGCAGCACAGAGTCACTGGGATCTCACACACCAGTCTGTCCTCACTAATGTCCTTGGATAATTGGATGCCTCCTTCCAATGTTTTCCAGACACCGCTCCAGGGAACCCTCCAGATCAGATACCCCAAAAAAGAAGTCCCTAAGTCAGCTCCAGCAGGATTTGGCAAAATTGGCCCTCCAGCTAGCCAGCTGGAACCTGGATCAGCAATAGAAAATACAGCTGGACTGCCCAAAAGGGCAGAAACCCTTCAGGCTGGGACAAGAACCCCTGTGTTACAGGCATCCGATTATTTATGCTCCCTCCCAGCCGCTACCTGGGAACCCTCCCCCAGGTATTGGCTGGGACTACATAAATATTCAGCTGCTGATTTTATTGTCCAATCCCACTATTTTCCAGAATCCTCCAGAAGCAGATGGAAGCAATCAATCCTGCAACCAGTGAGACACAGAGAGGCCCACGATAATCACAAGCAGCTCAACTGATTACAGTGGAGCTAAGAACTAAATTTATCTAACATATCACCTATCTAACAAGATGTTACACTTGTCTTTTTAACAGAGCTGGCTTTGTACATAAGTCCAGTCATGCTGGAACAGAAAAGGGTCTTCTCCAAACTATTCCTACAGGGTTGGTGTCAGGAATTAATTCACCAAAGGTGGTGCTGGGGCTCACCTGCCTTGTGGGCTGCAGTACCAGTGCCGGCCAGCGGGTGCTCTCAGCTGCCAGAATCTCACTCCTGCAGTCAAGCCATCTCCTGAGGCTGATTGCAGGATGTGTATTTAAGCAATGGCCAGGCCTGCAGTCAGTGCCTTGGTGTTTGTTCCCATGAGCCCCTGTACCTGATCCTGTCTGCTTCCTGTCTGATATTCCTGCCTGATCGTGACTCTGCTAGAACTCTGCCTGCACCGACCCCGGCTATTCCTGACCACTCTCCTGCCTGCTCCTTTGTACCTTGTCTGACCGATAGCTACCGACCCGGCCTGCCTGACTGCGCCTGTGTTCCCGCACATATTGTGATTTGTTGGAGGTTTGGGTTTTGCACTGTGTGTACTGTATAGTCTTAATAAATTATATTGTTTTACACCATACTCGAAGCCTGCGTTTCCCGGTGTCAGTCCACACATCTCTGGTCATACCTGGATCCCTGACAGTTGGAAAAGCACAATTGACCAAAATGTCCTTGTATACTCTAGCATTAACAGTATGCCAATAACTGAAAACCTGAGATCAATACTTTCAGCCATCTTGTGTATCCCCAGTAGAATTTCCATTTCTTCTAAACTGTCACATGGCCAATGGTAGCCTTATGGCTAGCAGGTTAGGGCCTTGGGACACAATCTACTGCAGCGAAATCTCATCATTGTGGCCTCCAACAGAAGAAAGACCAATGTCTTGGCTGATTCATTGCAACTATATAATGAATCACCCGAAAATAACATGTCTGAATATGCCACTATATTATTTTTAGAATAAACATAAGACATGATTAAAATAACATATATAGGAAACAGAAATCACAATATAATGATTTTGTGTGTTAGGTATGACTTCCTCTGAGACTTTTCACAAACAGGTCATAACAGGTTCCAAAGGGTGTATTCTACAGGGGTCTGTCCTTATGGGACTTGTTAATATCCACTCTGGAGAATGCTTATTAAAAACCTTAATAAGGTATGTATAGTTCTACATATAGATTTATAACATGAATCTCACTGTTCAAGCCAACAATTGATACCTTCCACCTATAAAAATAGATTTTAGCTTTTATAGCATTAGCTATAGACGTTAATCAGCAGAGAAGTAAAAGCCTCAACCACTACAATGACTTCATTGCAGCGGGCCATCAAGCTGTAAGTATTTTCTTTTACACTAGGTTGGAAATGTAGGATGTGTAGAGGGTCCAGTGGACTATGAAGGTGTACCAGTCATGATCCCTACTCGCTACATTCATAATATAAGGAACCGTTTCAAGGTTCACTCACACTTTGCATTTTCGCATTCTGATACCCGTAAAGCCCATTTCTGGGGAAAGGGATAATCTTCCCTTGCAGTAGTGCTGTCCAACGCTGCAAGGTTTAAATAGTTGTTTAGGTTTAGGGGGATGCAAAAAGTAGCTTTACATACTAGATCCTTCACTCCCCCAGCAGCTGGCTTTCCCCTACTCTCCATTATGCTCTGGTAGTGGACTGTCCCCCGCTGTCCTAACATCCAGTGCAGGGCTATGGTCTCTCCAATGGACATGATGATGTCAAGAGGACCTGCTGCAACCCACAGGGGTGAAGAGGCTGTAGAGACTAGACTTACACCCTGGAGGAACCTGCGGTAGCGGAGGATCGGGTAAGTGAAACTTCTTTTTCCGGTCCCCTAGACCTATATGACCTCAACTGCAACTCCTTTCCTTGGAGATTGTGCATATCAAAAATTATTTTAAAAAGGTGTGAACAGACCCCTCTTTCCTATTTATTTGATGGTAAGCTTCTAAACGAGTGGTCTCCAAACTGTGGCTTTCTGCTAGCCTTTATCCAGCCCTAGGGGCACTATTCCTTCCACTAATATCAACAGTTGGGATAATTCCTGCCACTGACACCAATGATGAGGCACTATTCCTCCCACTGACACCAATGATGAGGCACTATTCCTCCCACTGACACCAATGACGAGGCACTATTTTTCCCACTAATATCAATGATGGGGCACTATTCATCCCACTGATACCAATGATGGGGCACTATTCCTCCCACTGATACCAATGATGGGGCACTATTCCTCCCACTGACACCAATGATGAGGCACTATTCCTCCCACTGACACCAATGATGGGGCACTATTCCTCCCACTGATACCAATGATGGGGCACTAGTCCTCCCACTAATATCAGTGATGGAGCACTATTCCTCACACTGACACCAATGATAGGGCACTATTCCTCCCACTGATACCAATAGTGGGGTACAGTCACGTCCAGCAATACCAATGACGGGACACTATGCCTCCTTTTGCTGACCACAGGCGCTATGTGACTGACTACTATCCCTGAGACAAGGTTACTTCTCACTGGTGCTGGGCCAAATCCAGCCCTCCTAAAATCTGAGAGACAGTAAACTGGCCATTCTTTGAAAAGTTTGGAGACCCCTGTTCTACACAAAAGAAAATGAAATGTCACCTTCTTCCTACAGTGTTCGTACAGCTCTGAGCAATGTTACATATGAAAGGCAGCTATGTTTAATGATGGCTTTCGAATAAGGAAAATGCTGGGTGCAAATGGTGTCTCTCAAGGCCACTAATCTGCCATTAAAGAGATTTTTGGCTGTTCATAGACTTCATAGGGCATGTTATTGATACAACTTGGCCCAGTTGAGGTTGCAAGTACTTCCTATGGAGAAAGAAGAGAAGGTCTGAGCTGGTGAAACAGATTTACTACTCCCACCAAAATACAGAAGTTTGACCCTTTCAGGGACACACACAGACCGTGAGGGTATCAGGGGAAATAATTTATAATCAATAAAACTCCTTAGCATTCAGGGTTCCTGGTTATAAAATGTATTTACTCTGAAACCTGCTTATTGGGCCACAAGAAAAGCAATTATCTCAACCACGCACTATTCTTAAAGGGTTAAAAAATTGCCGACACAGTTAAGGGGTGACTTGTGGTTTTGCACAGAGCAGCCCTGATCCTTCTCTTCTGGGGTCCCTCACTGGCGCTCGGAGTCCATCCCCCCCGCCGAGTCCCTCCAGAGCAATCCGCTTGCTCTGAGGGCACTTGTGTGGGCTTGCTCCCACAACCTGCTCTGTGTGTCCTATGGACCTTATGGGCTCAGCCCCAAGCTGGCTCCTCGTCACTGGCTCTGATTGACAGGAGCAGGAGCCAATGGCTCCTGCTGTTGTATCTGAACCAATGGAGAGCGAGAGAGCCGAGACAGCCTCGACTCTCATACACATTGCTGGATAAGGTCAGGCTCAGGTATGTTTTTAGAGGGGGTAAAAAAAACTTCTGACTTTAGAACCACTTTAAGGTGCCTCTGCAAAATGCAGTCTTATGCAAATCTACAAGACCACCAAAACTGTATCATATAAAGAGGCTATACCTGAGATCAAATTTTATCAGGGGGGTTCCAAAAATCTCCTTAGTAGTAAAGTCACAGATGACAAGACTAGATTCATTGGGAAGAGAATTCGTGTTACTGTTTGTGGCAGTTTACAGCCAATACAGGAGATATCTATGATTGCGGACAAAACCATACAAATTATAAGCGCAGACTGGGCTGTAGATAAAAAGACACAACGTTAGAATTTATAATCATGGAATGGAAGCAAAATATTCTGACCAAGCCATACATGCTTTATTTGGAAGAAGATGCTTTTGTATGGCAGGCTGAAGGCCATGAATTTGCTTTAGCATCTATTGGGATATGCTTCTATTTTATTTAGACACCAAGAATTTTTGGAGGTGGGGGGAATCCTTTTGTCTAGAAAAAAACCCTATGGTTAACCCCAGGGGCGGACTGACAACTCATGAGGCCCCCAGGCTATAGGGGATCATGGGGTCGCTGTGTCCTTGCCCAAACTCAAAAAAGCCTATGAAAAAGGAACCGGGGGCATCTCATGGGGCCCCCAGGCAGTGCCCGAGTTTCCAAATGGTCAGTCCACCCCTGGTTAACCCTATATCATCTTTTAATTTCAGTAAAGGCTAACATTCTCTTTTGATGCCACTTGGTCTGAAAGTGGCCCTTGCTGTTCCTTGTGCTATTTAATTTAACAGTACCTATGCATAGAGGCTGTAGTAAGTGTTTTGATAGCACTTTATTTTAAAGGTAAAATGTTTGAAGAGAGTACTTGGCTTTCTGCTAAGAAAGCCCAGCATTAGCTGCCTAATGCCTAAATCCTTCTAATTGGAATCCCATATGTGCTTAAAGTGTTGGACCCTGCATTCACTGTTTCTGGTCTCCCAGGACCCTGCATTCACTGTTTCTGGTCTCCCCGGACCCTGCATTTACTGTTTCTGGTCTCCCAGGACCCTGCATTCACTATATCTGGTCTCCCCAGACCCTGCATTCACTGTTTCTGGTCTCCCAGGACCCTGCATTCACTATATCTGGTCTCCCCGGACCCTGCATTCACTGTTTCTGGTCTCCCAGGACCCTGCATTCACTATATCTGGTCTCCCCGGACCCTGCATTCACTATATCTGGTCTCCCAGGACCCTGCATTCACTGTATCCGCTCTCCCCGGACCCTGCATTCACTATATCCGCTCTCCCCGGACCCTGCATTCACTGTATCTGGTCTCCCACAGTATACACAACGTGGAAATGCAATTATTTTAGTACATATAAACTGCTAAATACCTTTTCTCATCAGCAGTATATAGCAGTCTTGTGACTTCATCAGAGCACTGGTTAAAGGTTGTAGGTGGAGTTTTCTTTCTGCTCCAGGAGGATGAGAAACCTGTGTCTGGACAGTGCTGATTGACCCTGTGTTGATCACATGCACCCGCCCAATAAAATAAAAAACCTCTCTAGCAATACTCACCAAACTGAGCAGGTGCATGTGACCACGGGATCAGTCTGTATCAGGTGATCCTTTCAACAAGAAGAGGAGCAGAGAAGACAGGATCCAACAGCCTTTTTACACAATGTAGAGTATTAACCCCTTAGGTTCCACAGTGAGTATAACAAGCATGCTTTACTGCATTTACAGACTGATTTTCCTGTTGTGGGTTTAGTAACACTTTAATGAGATGGCAGGTTGGAGGGTTCCCTTCTGAATCATTCAGTAGTGTATGTGGCAGATCAGACTATAGCCTGTTTACAGGATAGTAGTATAAGGCCTCAGCAAGGGTGATGTAGAACTGGCTTGGGAGCACCATCTTCTACCTGCAAGTAGTAAAGATGAAATATTCACATGCAAAATTTAACACTTACCTTCCTTTTTCCGATATTCCCTTTAACAGGGGTGCTCAACCCTTTGAAGAGCGAGGGCCACATAAGTGATTTGGTAACCAGTTGCCACAAGGAAATAAAATTGTTCCAAATTTAGCATTTTATATTTTGAATAGCATAATGAACATTTTCCTCCTGCAGCCACTGAATGCCAGAGCAGGGGTGGACTGACAACTCATGGGGCCCCCGGGCAATAGGGGATCATGGGGCCCCTGTGTCCTTGCCCAAACTCAAAAAAGCCTATGAAAAAGGTACCAGGGGCATCTCATGGGGCCCTTACTGACCCCGAGCCCTCGGGCAGTGCCCGAGTTTCCAAATAGTCAGTCTGCCCCTGTGCCAGAGGGAGGGAGAGGAGAAGCTGGCTTTCAGCAATTGCAGGAGGAAAATGGAGAGGATCGGTTCCTGTTTATACCACTCCTCCTGTCCAAGTGTAAAATATGTGACCGCACGGGCCCCCTGGAGCATGGGCCGGGTCGCCATTGTAATCTTAGTGGTTGGAGGGAGGGATGTACAGTAGTATAAGCACATATCATCTATGGGGTTTTACCACCCCTAAACCACAAATGTAAATGAGTCCTTAATGTCTTGAGCCCATTTAAGGCTGCTTTCACACTGATGCGCTGCTGTTTACCTGCACTGTGGATACAGTGCAGTGCGGCTTTCCTGCACTTTCCATAGACTTCTATTATATCTTGTGGGTTTGGTGCAGTTTGGTGAAAGTTGGGTTTGGTGAAAGTACACCAAAACTCCTGCATTCAGTTTGAGGTGGAGGGCCACGGTTTGAGCACTCCTGTCTTTTGGATCACACCTGAACATAAAAAGCTGCAAACACTAACAGAAAACTTTCATACACGTCTTTATTTCTGTAAAATCAATGAGTTATGTGGAATTCTACCTTCACAGCAGGAGATGGGATATGAAAAAAGAAAATGCCTCATCAGGAACCTATTTCATACTCCAAGCACTATCGGAAAACCCCCACGTACAGTGGTTTGTATTCATCTCTTTTGCAACAATCTACCTTCTGATTTTGCTCGGGAACTCCGCTATTGTGACTGCTGTAAACCTAGACCGCGGCCTTCCCGGGTCACCCATGTCCATGCTTTTGGGTCATCTCTCCTTTTTGGATATGTGCTACACCACAGTGACTTTCCCCAAGATGTTGGCAGGTCTTCTTTTGGGCAATCAGACTATATCATACGACTGCTTCACCCAACTATTCTTCTTTATTTATGTATACAAAATGCAGCGCTGTTAGTAAATCATGAATGATAATAATAAAACACAGTCCAATAAAAGGTACTCCTTGATTCCCAGTGCAAATGATAGGAATGCGCACTAACCAGAAAGGTAAGGGACCTGAGCTGAGGGGAAGGGGACATGAATGGCGGACTGAAGAAAACCATGAGCTTCTTCAACCTCTACAGCCCCAAGTGATCCCTGTGTCAGCTCCTGAGAGGGGGAGGCTTATCTTGATTGATTCTTCTTTGACCTGCTGGACCACTCCTTTACCACATGAGGGCGCATGATCTCCATCTTTCCCAGCTATTTTCATGACCAGACCAGAAAGGAGAGGGGAATCTTCAGGATATATATTCACATGCGTATTACTTATACGCTTTCTGGTTAGTGCGCATTCCTATCATTTGCGCTGGGAATCAAGGAGCACCTTTTATTGGACCGTGTTTTATTAATATTATTCATGATTTACTAACAGCGCTGCATTTTGTATACATATTTATTTTGGGACTTTTTATGCGGTTTCCTTGAATGTTCAGCTGCTAAAATTACTGAGAGCGCTTACTATATTTTGTACCATTTTCTTATTCTTCTTTATTTCATTTGGTCAAACAGAGAGTTTCCTCCTGGCGGTCATGGCCTGCGATCGTTATATGGCCATCTGCTGTCCTTTGCACTATGTGGACAGAATAACAAGATGGTTTTGCGTTTGCCTAACGAGTTTGTCATGGTTTAGCGGGTTTCTGAATTCGGCCCTGCATACTGGATTGGCTGCCCGGTTATCTTTCTGTTCCTCGAATCAAAAATTGACCGTTTCTTCTGCGACATCACGCCTTTACTGAAGATATCATGTGTGAGCACTGCGTTGAATGAGATTGTGATACACATAGCTGGCGTTTTTCTTGTACTTACTCCATTCCTCTGTATTCTGCTGTTTTATGTTTATATTATCCTCACAATCCTCAGGATTCCATCTGCGAATGGGCGACATAAAACATTTTCCACCTGCAGTTCTCATCTGACCGTAGTTTGCTTGTTCTATGGCACGGTCCTCCTAATGTACATGCGTCCTGCCTCATATTCTGGGGAGCACGATAAGATGTTTGCCTTGCTGTATACATTCATTACACCCTTGCTAAATCCATTTATTTACGGATTAAAAAGTGCGGAAGTCAAGGGGGCTTTCAAGAAAATCAGTAGAAAAAGCCCTTGTTGCGTGTAAGGCTTGGTTCATGCTAGTGCAGGTGGAAGCCACTGCAGGACCCGCACTTTGTCCCACATCTGCAACCACCCACCCACAAAACACTGGACCCACAGCTGCCATTAATCTTAATGGCATGCCTCCCACACGGGAAATCAGAACTGCACTGTCGTGCAAGCCACGATTTCTGGAAAGGTGCAGGAACCTTTTTCTTGCGTTTAACCTATTCAAATGAATGGGCTGCCATGCCGTGGCCCGAAGAAACAGAACCAGTGTGAACTGAGCCTCATACCCTTTTGTATCTGCTTGTTCTCCTGTGTTAGCACATGCATAGTAAATCCTGTGATGTGTTAAAGCAATCCATTCATTTACAAAGGAGTGCTAATGCATAGCAATGGAACAAATGCTGGACCTGCATTGTTTTTTTTTATATTTGGTGCACCACAATATATGGTACACTATATTGCCAAACGTATTGGGACACCCCTCCAAATCATTAGATTCAGGTGTTCCAATCACCTCCATGGCCACAGATAAAACCAAGCCCCTAGACATGCAGACGGCTTCTACAAACATTGGTGAAAGAATGGGTCGCTCTCAGAAGCTCAGTGACTCCAAGCGTGGTCCCGTGATAGGTGGTCACCTGGGCAATAAGTCCATCCGTGACATTTCCTGGCTACTAAATATTCCACGCTCAACTGTTAGTGGGATTATAACAAAGTGGAAGCAACTGGGAACAACAGCAACTCAGCCACCAAGTGGTAGGCCACGTCACATGACAGAGCGGGGTCAGCGCATGATGAAGCGCACAGTGCGCAGAAGTCGCCAACTGTCTGCAGAGTCAACAGCTAAAGACCTCCAAACTTGGTGTGGCTTTCAGATGAACCCAACAACAGTGCGTAGAGAGCTTCATGGAATGGGTTTCCATGGCCAAGCAACTGCATCCAAGCCTTACATCACCAAGTGCAATGCAAAGCGTCGGATGCAATGGTGTAAAGCACGCTAGAGCAGTGGAGACGTGTTCTCTGGAGTGATGAATCACGCTTCTCTGTCTGGCAATATGATGGACGTGTCTGGGTTTGGCGGTTACCAGAATGGCATTTGCCTGACTGCATTGTGCCAAGTGTAAAGTTTGGTGGAGGGGGGAATATGGTGTAGAGTTGTTTTTCAGGGGTTGAGCTAGTTTCAGTGAACGCTTAAGGAATCTGCATATCAAGACATTTTGGACAATTTCATGCTCCCAACTTGTGGCAACAGTTTGAGGATGGCCCCTTCCTGTTCCAACATGACTGCACACCAGTGCACAAAGCACGGTCCATAAAGACATGGATGAGCGAGTTTGGGGTGGAGGAACTTGACTGGCCGGCACAGAGTCCTGACCTCAACCCGATAGAACACCTTTGGGATGAATTAGAGCGGAGACTGCTACCCAGGCCTTCTCATCCAACATCAGTGCCTGACCTCACCAATGTGCTGCTAGAAGAATTGTCCAACCTTCCCATAGACACCCTCCTAAACCTTGTGGACGGCCTTCCCAGAAGAGTTGAAGCTTTTATAACTGCACAGGGTGGGCCAACTCAATATTAAACCCTATGGACTAAGACTGGGATGCCATTAAAGTTCATGTACACGTAAGGGCATCCAAATATGTTTGTCAATATAGTGTATGGGCATTGTGATGTGCGGTAGTGTCTACTGGCACCTACTGTACCTTGTAGTGCCACTCTAAATAAATGCCATCACAACGCAGAGTGCTATTTGCTACAGCGGCCTTTCTCAACCTTTACAACACAAAGGAATACTTGAAATACTTTGGGGAACCCCTGATAAAATTACCATATCTACATCTCATGAAACCTTAGTGTGACTCTCAATGGGATGAATGCACCTTCCACTTGTGGTCATTGGGAAGAATTACCCCCTTAAAGATAGCTAAAAATATCATTGGTGTAAGTGAGAACTTATCTGAGAGACAGAAATTGCTCAAGGAAGTCCTAACAACCTCTGTAGGAACCCTAGTTGAGAAACCTTGTTTTACAGTAACGTGCGGTAAAATGCACAAAGAGGACTTTGCAACGAGCTTTCAAATATATATACACCCACTTCAGGACCTGTACGTCACTTTCTGCTTCTAGGTTCAGGGTGCGCAAACCACTGACTCCAACGGTGATTGCATTTTGTGAGCAAGTCCAGGCCAATGATTCATGGCTGAGACCTGCTGATCGGCTATGTCCAGTCACAACCCAGAGACCTGCGTTAACAAACACACAGGGCGCTACACAGAGGGAACAATCTCTTTATTTTTGTCTCCCTGCAAAGCAGGCAATCTGACACTATCACAGTCCCAGTATAAATTGCTAATCACCGCCATTGCTAGTATAAATAAAATAAATAAAATTCCAGTATATATCCCATAGGTTATAGACGCTATATCTTTCACACAAACCAGTCAATATCCACTTATTTGAATTGGGATTTTTTTATTTTTTTACAAAAGACATGTAGCAGAATGCATTTTGGCCCAAATTTTTGAAGAAGTTTGATTTTATCGGATATGTTTTAAAACAGAAAGTAAAAAGTATTTTTTTTTTTTTTAAATGTTCAGTCTTTTTTTGTTGTTTATATAATAAACAAAATACCACCAAAAGAAAGCTCTATTTATGTGAAAAAAAAAAAATCTAGAAATGTATTCAGTGCTGTATGACTGCAAAACTACTAGTTAAAGAACCGCAGTGCTAAATAGCAAAAAATGGCCTGGTCATGAAGGGGGAAAAACCTTACGATACTCGAGTGGATATACATGCAATCAAATTTTCAATCTTTTTTTTTTTTAGCTTTTGCCTATAGGAGGCTTTATAACTGTTCTGAAAAACAGGAACATAGCTGATGTATGTAATAGTACTGGACCAATAGAAGTAGGATATTGATCCTTTTTGTATTAAACCCAGAGTAAGTCCTTCCAAGGGACTAACAAACCTTGAAGAGAGGACTTGCTCCGATGTTGGGCTTCTGCCTCTCTGCTAGTCTCAAAACACAAGGTACAGTAGATACCAAGCTTTGGGTTGAGTGGGGAGGACTGTGCAAGACAAAGGCTCATGGCACCTTACAATATTTATTCCAAATTTCTATTGACAGAGTATCAAGAGGAGCCAACACATTTCAGGGGAAAGGCCTCCCCCTTCATCAGGATTAGTATACAGAAAAAAAAAAAAAAGAAAAAAAAAAGAGAACAATATAAATAACTTGCATGAATAACAGCAAAGTTATTTGTAGAATAAGCATCAAAACAGAATAAATATAAAAAATAATAGCGCATTTAGAAGTCTTAAAATATATAAATTAGGTTAATATAAAACCATATTAAATCTAGTTTGTATATACAGTGCCTTGAAAAAGTATTCATACTCCTTGATATTTTCCACATTATGTCATGTTACAACCAAAAACGTACATTTCTTTTATTGGGATTTTATGTGGTAGACCAGCACAAAGTAGCACATAATTGTGAAGTGGAAGGAAAATGATAAACGGTTTTCAAAAGTTTTTACAAATCTGTGAAAAATGTGTAAATGGTCCCACAGTCTGGGGCCTGTGATGTGTCCCAGAAGGCTGTGAGGGGAGTGGGGGCTAAACTTTCATCTCAGATCAAGGTGTTGATCTGATCCAGAAGTGGGAGCGGGTACCTGTTAAAACCAGGTATCTGCTCCCCCCTCCCAAAACTGTGGCAGTGGGAGGGGATACAAACAAGCAGAACTTCCCCTTTTGGGTGAAGTTCTGCTTTAAATATTGACTACTAAAATGCACTATTATTTTTATTATATATTTTATTTCTATGTATATTCTTCAAATAACTTTGATGCTGTTCATGTAGACTACCTAGGTCCTGGTTCATTTGCCTGTAAATTTGCCTTGATTAAAGGGCAGGCATTTCCCCTGAAACGCGTAGTCTCCTCTTGATACTCCTTTTGTCAAACTTTTGAAGTGTAAACCTTTGTGCTGATTGCTCCTCAACACTTACCCCAAAGCCTGAAAAGAGAGAAATAATTCCAGCCAATTTAGGTTCGTCCAAAGTCAGTGCTAAAATAGTTAAGACCTAGCACTGGGGTGATTAATAAATATATATATACACAGTTATGTTCAAAATAATAGCAGTGTGTTGAAAAAAGTCAATAAAGCTCAAAATCCTTCTAATAGCTTTTATTTCCATCCACACAAATGCATTGGGAACACGACACATTCTATTCCAAATCAAAACATGAAGAAAAGTATATCAAATTTGTGTTGTTCCTCTAAAAAAAGAAAGAAAAGTGAATATTAGACGGTTCAAAAAAAATCGCAGTGTTTGTATTCTTCTTCTCAAACTCAAACATTCACTATATAAACTGAAAAATGTTTGAAGATTTTGCTTTCCTTTGAATGACTTCATGAATATTTGGTTGTAGTCGCACTGTTTCTGAGAACTGCTGTACATCTGTGTTGCATGGAGTCACCCAACTTCTGGCCCCTGTGATCAGGTATTCCAGCCCAGGATGATTGGACTACATTCCACAGTTCTTCTCTATTTCTTGGTTTTGCCTCAGAAACGGCATTTTTGATGTCACCCCACAAGTTTTCTATTGGATTAAGATCCGGGGATTGGGCTGGCCACTCCATAACGTCCATCTTGTTGGTCTGGAACCAAGATGTTGCACGTTTACTGGTGTGTTTGGGGTCGTTGTCTTGTTGGAACACCCATTTCAAGTGCATTTCCTCTTCAGCATAAGGCAGCATGACCTCTTCAAGTATTCTGATGTATTCAAACTGATCCATGATCCCTGGTATGCGATAAATAGGCCCAACACCGTAGTATGAGAAACATCCCCATATCATGATGCTTGCACCACCATGCTTCACTGTCTTCACCGTGTACTGTGGCTTGAATTCAGTGTTTGGGGGTTGTCTGACTGTCTCCGCCCACTAGACCCAAAAAAAACAATCTTACTTTCATCAGTCCACAAAATGTTGCGCCATTTCTCTTTAGGCCAGTCAATGTGCTCTTTGGCAAATTGTAACCTCTTCAGCACATGTCTTTTTCCCAACAGTGGGACTTTGTGGGGGCTTCTTGCAGATAGCTTGGCTTCACATCGGCGTCTTCTAATTGTAACAGTCCTCACAGGGAACGTCACACCTTCTTTCATCTTCCTGGAGCTGATTGTTGGCTGAGTCCGCACCATTTTGGCTATTCTTCTATCCATTCCAATGGTAGTTTTTCGCTTTCTTCCACGTCTTTCAGGTTTTGGTTGCCATTTTAAAGCATTTGCGATCATTTTAGCTGAGCAGCCTATCATTTTCTGCACTTCTTTATATGTTTTCCCCTCTCCAATCAACTTTTTAATCAAGGTACGCTGTTCTTCTAAACAATATCTGGAACGACCCATTTTCCTCAGAATTTCAGAGAGAAATGCACTGTAACCAGCATGTAGAACATTTGCTGCCTTCCTTCCTTAAATAAGGGCAATAATTGCCACCTGTTTTTTAAAGAATGAATGACCTCACTAATAGAACTCCACACTGCTATTATTTTGAACATGCCCATTTCAAATATTGCTAGCGGCTATAGCTAGCAATAATCACTATGTTCCCCCAGCCACCCCAACCCTTCCCCCGGCAGGAGAACACAATAGCTCCGCAGGAAGGATTCCCCCATCAAGCCTGACTGGGAATGAGCAATTTTCTTTACTGCAAAAGGAAATCATCTATGGCCAGCTTTACTGTGCATGTGCACTGCAGACCTATTTATTCAAATGGGAAAGCCATAGCGATTGCTCACAGATCAGCTTCCCCACTGGAACGCATGGGGCTGTAGGGCACATGCGCCTTTAGATGGACAGCCAGTGCATCTTAAAATGGGGAAGCACAGTGAGGATATCTGGATCAGGAATAAAGGGGAGTATAAGACCAGACGGTCAGCATTTAGAGGCATGGGGGAGGCAAAATCTGAAACTGATGGGGGTGGGAGGGGGGGGTACAAAGGAAAAAAAAAAGTAAAAGCACAATTATCCTTTAGGTTTGGTTCACATAAATGCATTTTGCGTTTGATGCTTTCTCCAGTGCTTTTTACGCTTTGTTTTGTGTTTTTCTACACGCATTTGTTATGCATTTTTACCGCGCTGGGCAAAATAAAAATGCAAATGTGCCAAAAACTAACTACCATGCACTTCAGCAGCTTCTCCATTGAACTCTATTGTAGCAAAAAATGCTGCTTTTTGCTTTCAAAAAAGCATAGATGTGAACATGTTCCATAGGAAACCACGTTACATGGACTGTAGTGTGTTTCTGCAAAAAGCACTAAAAAATACATTGGTGTGAATGGAGCCTTAATATACACTCTGCTGTGGTTATGTTAGCAGTTTTCTATTCCCAAACCCAGTTCTGTCCTGCTCAATCTGCAGTTTTATCTCAAACACTATTATAGAATATTATTAGGACTAGAGAGTACCTCCCTCATATTATTTACAAGACGAAGGGTGGTGTTCTGTAGTCTCCCTATCTTAGGGTGACAACACTGTTCCTCCATCGACAGACCATAGTATGTGAGCGTTGTCACCCTAAGACAGGAGGTGTGTGACTGGCAGGATTGCAGGATGAAAACAAAGGAAAAAAAAAATCCTAAAAAAACAAAACTAATGCAGCCACATTTAACTACTGGTAAGCTGCTGTATATTGCATTTTAATTTTTGGGTTTTGATACACTTTAAGACCCCATTCACACTTGTGAATAGGACCTTCGCTGATTACAGGCAAGGATCCTAGAGGCAGTTCCTTGCTATTAGATGCAGGAGGCAGCCCCATTGAAACCAATGGGAGGCTGACAGCTCCCGCAGCTAATCGTGGCCACTCACCTGTGGGCGATCGGCCCTGGATGCAGCGATTACATGCGAGTGGCCGAGGTTAGCTGCGGTCAGCCACCCATATCCCATGTAACCGGTGACAACCCCATTTCCAAGTGTGAAAAGGACCTTATCGTGACTGGTTGCCAAAGAATCACAACACACTTTTCCTGATTTCGTTTTCTGCGGTACATTGGAAGACGGGCGAATTTGAGCCCCATCACAGTTGACCGTATTTGCAATGGACTAATCCGACGTTCCTTGCTCCTTCCTGCACAGGGTTGAAAGAAGACACCACACTTTAAAACGGATATTTTTTTTTTTAATTCTCCCAACTTTTTTTTTAACAAATTCTTTTACATGCAACACAACACGCTAACGTTACTCAGAGAAAATGCTACATTGCTTTGTGAGTAATTAAGTGCTTGGGGGTAACTGGAGAAATACAATGAACGGGTTTGTCGGCACGGACTCCAATGTAGAAAAAACATTCATGACAAAAACTTCCCGGGTCTACACATTCTACCAAAGCGGACAGGTTTGCCATTGTGTTGATCGTGTTACAAGGACTGATTTGGTTTTAATAGGGAACCTGTAGTGAGGAGGTACGAAGGCTGCCCTTGGTTACCACTCCTGAATCTACTTGTTGCCTGGCTGTCAATGTTGATGGCGTCAGTAGTTTCTAAGCCACTGGTGTGGAACAAACATGCAAATCTGGAGTTGGGATCTCACTCGAACGTTTCACATCTATATGGTTTGCCTCAGGTCAGCATTTTAAAGCTATGATCCCTTTGGCATAGTTACATTGGTCCAGCTTGGACCTCCATACCCAAAAGACCACTGGAGAAGGTATCACTCATCATAGTAGTCGCTACTACTACAGTGATACCTGATCCAGCTTGGACCTCCATACCCAAGAGACCACTGGAGAAGGTATCAATCGTCATAGTGGTCGCTACTACTATAGTGATACATGATCCAGCTTGGACCTCCATACCCAAGAGACCACGGGAGAAGGTATCAATCATCATAGTAGTCGCTACTACTAGTGAAACCTGATCCAGCTTGGACCTCCATACCCAAGAGATCACTGGAGAAGGTATCAATCGTCATAGTAGTCACTACTACTAGTGAAACACCTGATCCAGCTTGGACCTCCATACCCAAGAGACCACTGGAGAAGGTATCAATCGTCATAGTGGTCGCTACTACTATAGTGATACGTGATCCAGCTTGGACCTCCATACCCAAGAGACCACGGGAGAAGGTATCAATCATCATAGTAGTCGCTACTACTAGTGAAACCTGATCCAGCTTGGATCTCCATACCCAAGAGACCACTGGAGAAGGTATCAATCGTCATAGTAGTCGCTACTACTACAGTGCTACCTGATCCAGCTTGGACCACCATACCCAAAAGACCGCCGGAGAAGGTATCAATCGTCGTAGTAGTCGCTAATACCACAGTGATACCTGCAATCCTTTGTGTTCCGTGCAGAGCGGCTTTCCCTTCTGCATAAGGACCATGGGGGGAGGGGTGGGTTGCTTGCTTGGCACCACTGCCATTCATAAAACAACAGTCACCATTTACTTTCTACATACACAAGGTGAATAGGCCTGTACCAAGATGGCCCCATCCTTCTTCAGAGAAAATCAGACGAACGTATAGTCAGGGGAGTACGGTAATAAGGGATAAATACCTGGAAGTGTTACCTGTACTCATCACTAACCATACATGTACACCACCTAAAGTGATTGTAAACCTCAGGCATGAAACATGAATAAAGCATACCCCGCTATAGTGTGTACTTGCCTCAATAGAGAGCGTCATTTCTGTCTGCTGTTTCGTTCCTCTACTATATGAATTAGTCACTTCTGACACGTTTTCCTGACACCAAGAGAAAAATGGTGACAGAGGGACCTCCACAAGCAGGGTCCTCATATTCCTTCTGTAATGAAATGTATTGTAATTGTACTGTCTCCCTTATATTGTAAAGCACTGAGCAAACTGTTGGCGCCATATAAATCCTGTATAGTAATAATAATTTGACAGCCTCAGCTCTGTTCCTGTGAGCCGTGTGGAGGGGGGGGGGGGGGGGGGGGGTGGGGGTGGGGTTGTCTCTTCCCTCCAATCAGCTCCCAGAGCTCTCCTCACTGAGCTCTGCACTGTGCAACTTCAGCTCTCCTTTCTCTGTTTTCTGAACCCCCAGACGAGCTTTATAAATTCAGTACTTTGAACTGATAGAGAGAAGAGAACACCGCAGCTAAACAGGTAGAACTTATTTAGGAGGATTTGTTTCATCTCTGTGCATCAGCTGAGGCCAGTCACTTCACTGGGTCTACCTAAGAGTTTGTAACTACTTTAACATGAAAGAAAATCAGATTTTACGACCGTTTTATCAATGGCAGCCTTTCGTATTTCTTTCAGCACAGGTTACATTTAAAGGATTCACCCCACCCAAAACTAATATGTGCGTTTATATCAATATATTGACTCACCTCCGGGTTTTATGACCTTTGAGTTCACAGGCCCACCCGTCTGCCATATTCACAAAGAGTCTCACATTTCGTTTATGTTCATTATTTATTACAATATGTTCATTATAATGGAAAATACAGCAAGGGATGCGAGACTCCTCCAGCTACAACGGAAGGAGTAAGACTCCACAATGATAGTAAACAAAACCAATCTCTGACAAGGTGGTTTCATTGGACTCGGTTTTGTTGCATTGCATGCATCAACCAATGGCATTGCCTTTCATTTAGGATGGCACCCCGGGGACACTATGCCAGCGTTAGTGCATTGCTGTGCATTGTGGTGCGCTACAATGTTTGTGCGTCGGAGGGTTGGGTTAGTGCGTTGAGGTGCCATTAAAAATGAAAAGAAATCCAAACATAAAATATTAAAATAAAATATTAAAACAAAAGCGATTCATCCCACCACACTCCCACACATCGGAAACCTTAGTTTTGTGTGGACTGACATGGCGGCGGCCATACCGTTGGAATCTCCGGTAGGCTGCATCCCATCAACACCGGCTCAGAGCACAAAATGGCACAATATCAGTTTATGCAAAATCCTAATTCTAATAGAATTATTCACCAACATTTACGTATATAGGGAAAAAAAAAAAAAAAAAAAGGACAAAACAGGACACAGATCATACAAATTTAAAGTGCTAGGAACAATATATGAGCACTGGGCGGGCTGGAGGAACTTCGGACAAGTGCAGGCATGTAGCGCTTGTGTATGAGCCCTTGTCATAACGGGTGGTCAGTCTCTGGCAGGGGCGGACTGGCAATTCATGGGGCCCCCGGGCAATAGGGGATCATGGGGCCCCTGTGTCCTTGCCCAAACTTAAAAAAGCCTATGAAAAAGGTACCAGGGGCATCTCATGGGGCCCCCTACTGACCCGGGCCCTCGGGCAGTGCCCGAGTTTCCAAATGGTTAGTCCGCCCCTGGTCTCTGGCGGGATGAATAGTGCAATTTAGATTAAAAGCATTTCTTTAAAAAATAGAAGAGGTGCTAGAGTTCTCCTAGAGCACAGGTGTCAACACAAGGCCTGCGGGTGAATCCGGCCCTCCAGGTCATTTCATGTGGCCCTTGAACCTCTCCTGCAGGTACCCCCTTGTATCTGCCCCCACCTCGTCTCAGCAGCACAGAGGATAATAGAACTCTTCTGCCAAATCCTGAAGCTGCTGTACCCCCTCATCTCTGCCTCCCCTGGTCTCAGCATTCAGCAGACTCTGGTAACTGACTCCATTCCTCCTCTGGTCCTCCTCCAGACCCTGCACTTTCTGCTTTCCAGCCCTGCCCCCAAAGGGAGTGCACGGTGAAGTTAGGGAGGGTGTGGGATTCTTCTTGACATCTGATGTAACGGGTGGTCAGTCTCTGGTATCTGGTAGGATGAATAGTGCAATTTAGATTAAAAGCATTTCTTTAAAAATAGAAGAGTTGCTAAAGTTCTCCTAGAGCACAGGTTTCAACACAAGGCCCGCGGGTGAATCCGGCCCTCCAGGTCATTTCATGTGGCCCTTGAACCTCTACTGCAGGTACCCCCTTGTCTCTGCCCCCACCTCGTCTCAGCAGTCAGCAGCAGAGAGGATAATAGAACTCTTCTGCCAAATCCTGCAGCTGCAGCACCTTCTCATCTCTGCCTCCCCTGGTCTCAGCATTCAGCAGACTCTGGTAACTGACTCCATTCATCCTCTGGTCCTCCTCCAGACCCTGCACTTTCTGCTTTCCAGCTCTGCCCCCAAAGGGTGTGCATGGTGAGGTTAGGTAGGGTGTGGGATTCTTGACCTCTGATATAATGGGGGGTGGGGTGCTCTGGACATCTAGTCCTACATATACAACCGGCCCTTTGAGGGCAGCCATAATGCTGATACGGCCCACAATGAAATGGAGTTTGACACCCGTCCTAGAGAGTCATCTGTATATAATGTCTTTATCTGGCCTCATTCAGACCCCCCCCCCCCAAAGTCAGTAATGTAGCTTGAACTTCAAAGCCTGATGGTATGCTCAGTACTTCCCAGCCTTCCCCATAGCAGTCAGTGAAGGCCTATGAATTCTGGCTCCTTAAAACCACAACTGCAGACAAAAAAAGCAAGATAAAATGAATAGCTCATTTAAAATAAGAAAACTAGCCTTTTCTGCAATGTTCTTTCAATCCAGGGATTCCCCCACTTGTATTTGTTTCTTCTGCCACTAAATGTCCCCTTGCTGATGGCCAACCTCATTCATCCTACTTTCTCTGAGCCCAGGTCATCCTGGACTTCCCACTGGCCTGGCCTGTGACTGGATGGTGACATAAGCAGCAGCACAGTGATGATCTCATCTTTCTGTGACTCTGCTATCTCCTCCTAACAGCGTGCTTCTTGTCAGTGTCAGCACATGAACTGACTGGCTCCGTGTACTGCTTCTTCCTGCCACACTCCAGCTCTGCTGTATGGGGAATGCAAGTGTGAATACCAGTTAAAATTCAGGTACTTACACTGCTTGTATTTAAAAATACATTGATGTATTATTGATTAAAGAGCTGTATTCATTTGTGTCTTTTATGTCTACTTGAAGTTCAGCTTTTAGACTACGTTCACATGGGAGGATACAACAGAGCATCTAGCCTCACCTTTATCAACCTTTGTAGCATGGTTGAGAAAGGCTGATGTGGGGGAACCCTGGTTGAGAGAGGCTGATGTGGGGGAACCCTGGTTGAGCGAGGCCGATCTGGGGGAACCCTGGTTGAGAGAGGCTGATCTGGGGGAACCCTGGTTGAGAAAGGCTGAGGCGAGGGAACCCTGGTTGAGAAAGGCTGAGGCGAGGGAACCCTGGTTGAGAAACGATGATCTGGGGGAACCCTGGTTGAGAAAGGCTGAGGCGAGGGAACCCTGGTTGAGAAAGGCTGATGTGAGGGAACCCTGGTTGAGAAAGGCTGATGTGAGGGAACCCTGGTTGAGAAAGGCTGAGGCGAGGGAACCCTGGTTGAGAAAGGCTGATGTGAGGGAACCCTGGTTGAGAAAGGCTGATGTGAGGGAACCCTGGTTGAGAAAGGCTGATGTGAGGGAACCCTGGTTGAGAGAGGCTGATGTGAGGGAACCCTGGTGGAGCGAGGCTGATGTGAGGGAACCCTGGTGGAGCGAGGCTGATCTGGGGGAACCCTGGTGGAGCGAGGCTGATCTGGAGGAACCCTGGTGGAGCGAGGCTGATCTGGGGGAACCCTGGTGGAGCGAGGCTGATCTGGGGGAACCCTGGTGGAGCGAGGCTGATCTGGGGGAACCCTGGTGGAGCGAGGCTGATCTGGGGGAACCCTGGTGGAGCGAGGCTGATCTGGGGGAACCCTGGTGGAGCGAGGCTGATCTGGGGGAACCCTGGTGGAGCGAGGCTGATCTGGGGGAACCCTGGTGGAGCGAGGCTGATATGGGGGAACCCTGGTGGAGCGAGGCTGATCTGGGGGAACCCTGGTTGGGAGAGGCTAATCTAGGGGAACTCTGGTTGAGAGAGGATGATCTGGGGGAACCCAGGTTGAGCAAGGCTGATCTGGGGGAACCCTGGTTGAGAGAGGATGATTTAGCCTTTCACAAGCTCCATTTGGCCCTTAATATAAAATAACACCAAGGTAGTCATTGAAGTGAATGAGGCAATAGTGCATGAACCCGATGTCCAATCAATGACTGCCATCGGGCCTGTTCTAATTGGCAGTGGCAGCATTTTGTTTTGGCAGGTAAAAGGGTATCAAGTACCCCATAACTAGGTGTTGTGTGAACATAACCCATGGCCCTATTCACACTGTGTTAGCGTACCCCACAAGGCACATATGGTTCACATCTGCGCACTTCACTATAAGGCAAGTGCATTGTGCTGAGCTGCCTAAGTGCATAGAGGTGCCATTCAAAGCAAATGGCACTGCAATGTAGCACACCATGAAACATGTTTTACCACGCACAATACTGTGAATTGCCCCCCATGATGTGCCTCCTGGTATCAATACTGGAGCCAACAGGGCTGAAAACAGGATATTCTGTCTTTACTATGGCTTGGCTGGGGAGGAAATCCATCGCACTTATAGACTGCTGTAGCCGTCTTTTTTTTTTTTTTTTAAAGCTGGCCATAGATGTCTCTTATTTTTTCTGATCAGCCAAAATGGCTGAGTGGGGGGGAATGAACAGATCTCCCCATACACACATGCAAGGAGGAACCTTCTCTGCTCTGCCATTTTATTGTGACAGTGGGACTCTTCCACTGACAGAATACACTGATCAGCGGCTGCAAGCCAGTGGTCAACAAAAGTTTTCCAACAAGCCCGTCAAGCAGGTATGGCCATAGATGGATTAGAATTCGTTCAGTCCCTGCTGAACCAGCTGAGTTTTGATCAATCAATGGACAGCATTAGTAAATAAAATGTACTTTCCTTTCAAAATGAATGGGCTCCAATCACACCACCAAGAATCGCATGTGAATTGCACAGGAATGTGGTGCGATTCACATGCAGGTCACAGTGTGAACCTAGGCAAATTCCTGTCCTAAGCTTCTGGGATGTATGATCAAAGCCTAATTGATCAAGCTGAGGTTAGGCTGGCCATACATTATACAACTTTCTTGAGAATTTTGCTTTAGATTTACCAAAAACCATATAATATGAGGTCAAACCTAAACAACGCTTTCAATTGTATCCAATTAGGCAGGTCCTTACACTTCATAATTGAAGATCTAAAGAAAATTGGTCAAAAAATTGGACAGAAAATTGTATAGTGTATGGCCAGCCTTAGAAGCTGACTGGCTAGCATGTACAGCTATACATTCTGAGGGCTCCAGTTTAAGGGCCAATTCACATTAGGACATTGATCCGTAATTTAGTGCAGCTGTAAGACCGCTAATGAACACAAAGACACGTAAAAAACAATTGTTTCTCATGTGTCCTGTTTACACCACAATGCTGTGATGACCTGCGTTGTGTTAAAATGCAACGTGTATGCACTTTAACACATCGCAACGCAGGTCGATGCATGTAAAATGCACGTCAACGCAGCAAGAAAAAAAAACCAAAAAAAAAAACTTTGCTTTGTGATCCACAGGATGTGATGTCACAGGAAATCCTGCAAAATGCAGTGCAGTGCATTAAGCCAATGGTCATCAGAACTTTGGTTTAGAATTGCAAATTTAGGAAAAAAAAAAAAAAAGAAAAAGTTGGCATTTTCTTGTAAAAAGGGAGAAAAGGTACAAATGGCAACACATCACACACCAGTGCAAACAATGGGCACCACCTATCATTTCTACACAGGCAGCCATGTTTTAAAGGCTAACTCTACCTTTTGTTTTTACAATTTCATATTTCCTATTTGGGTCCATGCTTCTGTCCACACAGCTGCGTCATTCATTCAGAGATCTGTGAATGAAAGAACTACAAGTCCCATCAGCATTTTGTTTTTACAATTTCATATTTCCTATTTGGGTCCATGCTTCTGTCCACACAGCTGCTTCATTAATTCAGATCTGTGAATGAAAGAACTACAAGTCCCATCAGCATTTTGTTTTTACAATTTCCTATTTGGGTCCATGCTTCTGTCCACACAGCTGCTTCATTAATTCAGATCTGTGAATGAAAGAACTACAAGTCCCATCTGCCTTTTGTTGTTACAGTTTTATATTTCCTATTTGGGTCCATGCTTCTGTCCACACAGCTGCGTCATTCATTCACAGAGATCTGTGAATGAAAGAACTACAAGTCCCATCTTCCTTTTGTTTTTACAATTTCATATTTCCTATTTGGGTCCATGCTTCTGTCCACACATCTGCGTCATTCATTACCAGAGATCTGTGAATGAAAGAACCACAAGTCCCGTCTGCCTTTTGTTTTTTTACAATTTTCTATTTCCTGTTTGGGTTCATGTTTCTGTCCACACATCTGTATCATTCATTACCAGAGATCTGTGAATGAAAGAACTATATAAGTCCTATCTGCCTTTTGTTTTTACAATTTCAGATTTCCTATTTGGGTCCATGCATCTGTCCACAAAGCTGCGTCATTCATTTACAGAGATCTGTGAATGAAAGAACTTACAAGTCCCATCTGCCTTTTGTTTTTACAATTTCATATTTCCTATTTGGGTCCATGCTTCTGTCCACACAGCCGCGTCATTCATCCATTCAGATCTGTGAATAAAACAACTACAAGTCCCATCTGCCACCACGACAGACAGACTTGTAGTTCTTAACGGATCTTCACACTTGTATTCCTCCACCTCTCCAAATAAAAGTTTCTACCTTGGTACAGAGAGCTGGAGAAAGTCTGCAGGAGTCTGGCATTGCACCCACCATCCAACACGGTTGCAATGCTTTGCAAAAAAAATAGTTCATGCATTTTTTTTCCTGCAAATATATGTGCATTTTTTTTGAAAAGGTGGACTTGGCCTCCTGGCCTCGTGCACACTGGATGTTTTTTGCTCTTAGGGGCATCTGACGGTTTTTGTCCCTTCATGTTAGTCTATGTGTCCATGCATATACACCGCGTTCCAAATTATTATGCGAATTCTATTTAAGTGTCACAAAGATGAAATATTTTGTTTTTCAGTGTAACTCATGGATGGCATTGTGTGTCAGGGCTCTTTTGATCACTGAAAACAATCTCGGACACCTGTGATAATTAGATTGGCCGGGGAGCCCAATTTAAGGAAAAACTACTAAAGGAGGGTGTTCCACATTATTAAGCAGAGCACCATTTTCAAGCAATATGGGGAAGGAAAAGGATCTCTCTGCTGCCGAAAAGAGTGAAATAGTTCGATGCCTTGGACGAGGTATAAAAACATTCGATATTTCACGAAAACGTAAGCGTGATCATCGCACTATTAAGAGATTTGTGGCTGATTCAGAGCACAGACGGGTTGGTGCAGATAAAGGCACATTGAGGAAGATTTCCGCCGGATCCATGCATCGGATCAAGAGAGCAGCTGCTAAAATACCATTACATAGCAGCAAACAGATATTTGAAGCTGCTGGTGCCTCTGGAGTCCCACGGACATCAAGGTGTAGAGTCCTCCAGAGTCTTGCAACTGTGCATAAACCTTCTATTCGGCCACCACTAACCAATGCTCACAAGCAGAAACGGCTGCATTGGGCAGAAAAATACATGAAGACTAATTTTCAAACAGTCCTGTTCACTGATGAGTGCCGTGCAACCCTGGATGGTCCAGATGGATGGAGTAGTGGATGGATGGTGGACGGCCACCCTGTTCCATCAAGGCTGCGACGTCAGCAAGGCGGTGGGGGAGTCATGTTTTGGGCCAGAATCATGGGAACAGAGCTGGTCAGACCCTTTAGGGGCCCCGAAGGTGTAAAGATGACCTCTGCAAAGTATGTGGAGTTTATGACCGACCACTTTCTTCCCTGGTACAGAAGGAAGAACTATGCTTTCCGTAATAAAATCATCTTCATGCATGACAATGCACCATCTCATGCTGCAAAGAATACCTCTGCATCAATGGCTGCTATGGGGATAAAAGGAGAGAAAGTCATGGTGTGGCCTCCATCCTCCCCTGACCTCAATCCTATTGAGAACCTTTGGAGCATCCTCAAGCAAAAGATCTATGAGGGTGGGAGGCAGTTAACATCCAAACAGCAGCTCTGGGAGGCTATTCTGACATCTTGCAAACAAATTCAAGCAGAAACGGTCCAAAAACTCACAAGTTCAATGGATGCCAGACTTGTGAAGCTGCTATCAAATAAGGGGTCCTATGTTACAATGTAACGTGACCTGTTAAAATGTTTAAAAAGTTGAAATGTTGTTAAAAGTTTGATTGAAATAGCTTTTGATTTCAGTAAATATGCTGCAAACACAACAAATGACAATTCTCAGTTCTTTTCAACCTATAAAGTGTTTTGAAACTTACTGTGCGGAATAATTTGGAACAAAAATCCTGTTATCATTAGGAGGTTTGTTCAATAAAATGTGAATTGTACTCTTATAGTTGATAACATGAGAATTATGCTGACTGTTATTTACATCAATTATTGAGGGAAACGAGAAAAATATCATTTGCATAATAATTTGGAACACGGTGTATAGGAGGTTAGAGGCAGAAAAAACCCCACTGCTAGTGTGTCCAGAACCAACTGCGTTTTGGCAAAAGAAGAGCACTTGACGCCTGTAATTGTCTGAAAACATGTCTAAAAATGCGTTGGTCCCAGGCGCTTTAGCACTTGCGCGTTTATTCATTTTAATGGCCAGAATACATTATTTTGGCCCATGAAGTGAATTACTGCCCAAGTGCTTGAGGCAACTAAAGGAGTTACACGCACTTACAAGTGTCAAGGGCTTTTTTTCTTTCAAAACACCACTGCAAGGAGGAAAGGTGTCTAGGAGAGACCGTCCAATGGGCATGAGGCCTTTAAGTGATATGAAACCTTCGTGTTTTTTAAAAAAATTAAAACAACACACGTCTATACTTACCTGCTCTGTGTAGTGCCTTTGCACAGAGCAGCCCAATCCTCCTCTTCTGGGCTCTGCCACCGGCACTCCTGGCTGCGGCTCTTCAGCAGGTGTCACCATGGAAAGCGGCTTTCCATGGGGGCACCCGTGCGGGCTCGCACCTGAGCTGCCCTTTTTTGCGTCCATTGACACAGAGCGTGCAGCTCTGCCCGCCCCCCTACTCCCGTGTCACAGCAATAGCTCCCACTGCTATCAATCTGCCCAATGAGGAGGGAGAGAGCGGCTATAGCCGCTGCTCTCAAACACATAATTGGACCAGATTGGGCTCAGGTAATAAAAAGGTGGGGGGCTCCAGAACAGAAGGGTTTTCTCCCTAATGCATTAAAGTGGTTGGAAAGGCTTAAGGTTTTTTTTTTCATGCATGAAGATAAAAAAACCTTCTTTGTGTAGCAGTGCCCCCAGCCCCCTCATTATTTACCTGAGCCCCATTGCGATCCACTGATGTGCACAACAGCCTCGGCTGTCCCAGGTCCCTGCCTCCTCATTGGCTGAGACAGCAATGGCTCCCGCTGCTGTCAATCACAGCCACTCAGCCAATGAGGAGAGAGTGGAGTGGGGTAAGGCCAAGGCTGTGTGTGTGAATGGGCAGTGGCTTCAAGAACATGCCTGCTCAGGTGCCCCCATAGCAGGCTGTTTGCTGTGGGGGCACCAGACAGAAAAGAGGAGCCAGGAGAGCCTGCGGGGGACCCAAGTAGAGGATCCAGGCTGCTCTGTGCAAAACCACTTCACACAGCAGCTACGTATAGACATGTTTGTTACCCCCCCCCTCCAAAAAGCAAACCCTTAGTATCGCTTTAAGGTGAAAAACCTTAAGGCTTTAAAACCACATTAAGCTGAAAATTTGCAAAGGAGGCACAAAATGGTGTTTGTAGCCACTAGAGAACTAATAGCTTCATTTACTGATAACGCCAGTATACAAATCAGCCACTTCAACTTTCTAGATTCTAGACCTGAGGTGTCGAACTGGCGGCCCTCCAGCTGTTGCCAAACTACAAGTCCCCTCATGCCTCTGCCTTTGGGAGTCACGCTTGTAACTGTCAATCTTGCAATGCCTCATGGGACTTGTAGTTTGGCAACAGCTGGAGGGTGGCCAGTTTGACACCCGTGTTCTAGACTCTCCCCTGTAGCCATTTCTGGCATACCAAGAGGACAGGAGGTCACACCACTGCCACTAGCAGCGTTGGGAAGATGATGGAGCCACTTCTACACTGGCTTGTAGGCCTAAACATGATGGTTGGACATAAAAATCTACATATGCTATACCAGGGGCGGACTGACCATTTGGAAACTCGGGCACAGCCCGAGGGCCCGGGGTCAGTAGGGGGCCCCATGAGATGCCCCTGGTACCTTTTTCATAGGCTTTTTTTGTTTGGGCAAGGACACAGGGGCCCCATGATCCCCTATTGCCCAGGGGCCCCATGAGTTGTCAGTCCGCCCCTGTGCTATACACAGGTTTATTCAAGGCAGTGATAAGTGCAATAATTGGTTACCACAGGTTACAGCACTTTGCATATCCTTGCTACACGAAGCTTGGTTTTACAACAGGCATACAGAATTAGTGTCCTGTGTACAACCAGCATGACCCTGTGCGCTCCCAACAACCTTGAGGGCCGGGTCACACCATTAACCGCACAAGAACACGTTGCGCGTTCCTGTGCGATTCTCATACGGCTCTGCGCAGCGGGATTTCAAGCCTTCATTTTGTACAGGCCAAAATTGCACCACACCGTAGACCGTGAACTACTTTTTAAAATCCACTGCAAGCAGATCATCACATGGTACAGAAGTACCATGTGATCCAGTGTGGGCAACCGCCCTCCCTTTGGGGTGTCAACTTTTTATTGACGGCCGTTACAGATCGCAAATGGAGTGCGTTTTGTATGCAGGATGAATCGCATAGCGTGATGTGAGCCAGCCCTTACAGTGGGACCTCAAGGTCTACTAGCTAAAATAATCCCATTCGTCCCCTGGACAGGTTGATACCCACCAGGATTTACTGCCCAGAGCTGCGACGTTGCCTGATCCCGCCAAGATCAGGGCAGCCCTTACAGTGGGACCTCAAGGTCTACTAGCTAAAATAATCCCATTCGTCCCCTGGACAGGTTGATACCCACCAGGATTTACTGCCCAAAACTGCGACGTTGCCTGATCCCGCCAAGATCAGGGCATGCGTTCTTCCTATCACCATGCACATTCTAAAGAACAACTCCAGTGAAACACAACTGGACAATGGATGGAACAAAGGGGCTGCTGAAGTCAACAAATAGAAGCCAATCATCATTCTACTTTCTTCCCCAGGAATGGAGCACAGACAGTAAACATACAGCTCTGTGTAGGTCACCCTGAAAAATACACAACAGGGGAAAGTCACCTTCCATTATATGGAACCCCCCATTTTAGTTCAGATCCAATCAGGTAGGAGACACAGAAAAGGAGCAGGGAGGCAACACGCAGTATGGATTTCAGCTCAAAAACAAATGAAGTTTCTCATTTATTCAGGAGATGGTATAGCGAGTAGTAGTTGGTCACATTCAACTGGACTGGTTCTGTAAGTTCAAGATGTTTTGAAGCTTCTCCGAGCAGCTGAAAGAGGAGCTTCATCCACTTTTTGAACTTCCTCTTATAATAATGCCCATCGCCAGTGCAGTGCAAAATGGATATGATCAGTTTTTTAATCATTTATAAATACATTTGTTTAAATGTCCTATCCCGGCCGCCTAGGGGATTACATCATTAGGCAATTCCCAAGGACTCCTGGGATATCGGCGCCATCTATCCCAGGAGTCTTCGGGTATTTGCCTTTGCTCCTTCAGGGTCCTTTGTTGTGAACAGGTTGCTATAACGGGGCGGAACCTCCGCCGTTACTATAGCAACTTGATGAAAACGCTGTACGCCGGGCATGGTCACTCTTGCACATGCGCAAGATCGGGAAGTGCATGCTGGGTAAACCAGCTGCACTACATCCCGGATCTCACTGGCGCCAGCTTCAGATGCCCTCAAATAAGATGTCCGCTGCCAGCATTTGATCACGGGGGCAAGCAAACTAGAGATTTGGCACGTCATGTAAAATATTGACAATATCTAAAATTTAAAAAAGCTGTTAAGGAGCATGAGGATGTTTTTATTGCATTTTTCATTTGTAGCTTCTGTTTAAGTTTTGATGAGTGTCAGGAACATAACCCAACCTTTCTATCCACACAGGTAACTCCTAACCCAATCACCATGGAACATGTCAATGCAGATGCTGAACATAACCCAACCTTTCTATCCACACAGGTAACTCCTAACCCAATCACCATGGAACATGTCAATGCAGATGCTGAACATAACCCAACCTTTCTATCCACACAGGTAACTCCTAACCCAATCACCATGGAACATGTCAATGCAGATGCTGAACATAACCCAACCTTTATATCCACACAGTTAACTCCTAACCCAATCACCATGGAACATGTCAATGCAGATGCTGAACATAACCCAACCTTTCTATCCACACAGATAACTCCTAACCCAATCACCATGGAACATGTCAATGCAGATGCTGAACATAACCCAACCTTTCTATCCACACAGGTAACTCCTAACCCAATCACCATGGAACATGTCAATGCAGATGCTGAACATAACCCAACCTTTCTATCCATACAGGTAACTCCTAACCCAATCACCATGGAACATGTCAATGCAGATGCTGAACATAACCCAACCTTTCTATCCATACAGGTAACTCCTAACCCAATCACCATGGAACATGTCAATGCAGATGCTGAACATAACCCAACCTTTCTATCCACACAGGTAACTCCTAACCCAATCACCATGGAACATGTCAATGCAGATGCTGAACATAACCCAACCTTTCTATCCATACAGGTAACTCCTAACCCAATCACCATGGAACATGTCAATGCAGATGCTGAACATAACCCAACCTTTCTATCCACACAGGTAACTCCTAACCCAATCACCATGGAACATGTCAATGCAGATGCCGATTGCCCAAGAACAGCATGGAAGGTGTAAAAAAAAAAAATTTGTGGAAGCACCCTCTTCTAGTTACATCATTCCATCTTTTTACAGACTTCCGGACATTAAGATATGCAATTAGAACAAGATGATTCCACAACTTACTACACCTCCCATCCAGTTACTGGGCAGTCAACTTCTGCCTAGGCATGTTCCATGGGGACTGGAATAGGGTGACCCTTTAAGGTACAAATGCTGGGGTATGTCCCCAATACTCTTTCCAAAAGAAGCAGCAGCTTGGATAAGTTGCGAGACATCTTCATGAAGAGTGTTTACCCTTCACAGTAAGGCTTTTTGAAATCTCTAGGTGATCAGTATAAATGCAAATATTGCTGAGGAGTTCCTTCTTAAGCCCTGGTTCACACCGACGGGGACTCGGCAGATCAAAGTTGTTTGACAAGTTGCACCCTAATGCTGGCTATGGAACCATTCAAAATTGGTGCAACCCCAATTTGCACCGACTTTGAAAAAGGTTCCTGCATTATTATTTGCAATTTCAGCTGTGACTTGCATTGACATCTGTGCACAAAGTCACACAGATGACGTCAAGCCGCACATAAAGTCGCAATGATCAGCGGCAGTCCACTGCAAGTTTTTTTTTTTTTTTGTGACCAGTTGGGTTTCAAAGGCCACTCGTGCCAATAAACAGATCCCAAATGAGTTCCTTACATTATTCAAAGCTACAGAAAGAAGCAATAGCAAGTAATCCTGGAATACAAGCTTAGAATTTTGTTTGTCGACTTGTTAGGATCAGAAAATAAAATGCTCTTTTTTTGCGTCGCTCAACATGTTACAAAAAAAAAAAAAAACGGGGGAAAAAAAAAAAAAAAATCCTTTCACGCAACAGCACACGTAAAACATGCGTATATGTGACCAACATCAAACTTTGCGTCTATAAATACATTGAGAAGCGGCTTCTTTGGAAGCGCGACGGTATCAGTAACGACGAGAAACACAATTTTATAACACACCGCCGAGAAGTCACACACAGGTTCATAAATACAAACATATTAGATATGCTGGTTAAATAGGCTATTTACACATTGCAAGAGAAGATTTCCGACTCACACACATCAACAGCGAGGAGGCTTGCCGTAGTCTGGTCGGTGACCTTGTGTATTATTGTGAATTGTGGACCGGCTGGATCTCATTTCCTTCCACGTACTCGGATGATTACGGAACTCCTGCAAAAAGGTTTTATGTGGAGGGGCTGATGGGAGCGAAGGGATGTTAAAGTGGACCTGTCGTACTTTCAATCAAAGCTCACAAGCTTGACACAATGAAATTCTCTTTAGTTTTCATTCATAACGCTGCCCCAAACTACCTTACTGACCTGATACCCAAATACCACCCAACCTGTACTTTTCGCTCCTCACAAGACCTCCTACTTTCTAGCTACCCGGTCTCCTCCTCCCACGCCCGACTGCAGGACTTCTCCAGGACTTCCCCCATCCTCTGGAACTCACTACCCCAATTCACCGCACCCTCCTCACCTTTAGGCACACCCTGAAAACCCATCTCTTCAGGGAAGCCTATCCCGCCCTCACCTAACAGCCGATCTTCTCCACTCCATCCCCCACAGCCACTTCCTCCCCTCCCTCCTAGATTGTAAGCTCGAAAGAGCAGGGCCCTTGAACCCCTCGTGTATTGTATTGTACTGTATTGTCTCATGTACTGTCCCCACTATATTGTACAGCGCTGAGCAAACTTTTTGGTGCTATATAAATACTGTATAATAATAATAATAGTTTTTGTATTTTTGGGGTTGTGTATGTTGCCATTGCCTAATCTAAAGCAGGACTTCGGCACGTTTGCTTTTTCCATTTGAAGGTCTTTTCATCCAAATGGATATTCCAATATTCGTTAGATTCTAGTGAGTTAAAATCTTCCACCATATGTGCACATCTTTCGGAGATGTCAGCATCGTAGTTTGGGTCTCTGATTCGACCCAACAAAAGTTCGGGTGTGTCTCCAGTGTTGCAGAGAATAAATTGGGGAACCCAAAAACCAATAGCTGATGCAGCAATGGTTGCAGCAGACAAATGAGGGGTGCTTCCATATCAGTGGTTGGAGGAGGGGGGATAAAAGCAGTTTTATCCCCACCCCAGAACTCAACGCTACAGTCTCACAGGGCTGTACATGTTGTGGCACTTTGCTTCACAGCTGCTGCAATTTTGCAGAATTTAACAGGCAGCACACCTGGTCAAACTTTCGCATTGAGATCAATGGGGCTGCGCCGCAACCGTAGGCCAAACGTTTGGCTCACAGTTGCTTTGTGGCCCCGCAATGTAAAACTGCTGTCTGTCAACAGAAACTGGTGTCTGCCTGCCCGCCATTGCTTTACCGCACTCTGAAAAGCAATCCACCACAGTAAGCATTACCACTGGTTTGAAAGAGCCCCAAGGATAATGATGTGGATACTTTATCTGCGACTGACAGATGCAGATATAAAACATAATTTTTAAAGGTGAAGATTAAAGAAACATTATCCCTTTTAGGGCAAATAGCATCGGCAGATAGTCCACATGCCCAGGCATTTAGTGAGCTATACTCCCTTGCCACCTTCCCAGCACCGTCAGAGCGGGGCTTCTGGGTATGTAGAAGCATGTGACCCCCCCCCCAATATCAAATGGGGGGGCCTGTGACATCTTTGTCACAGCTCTAGGAGCCAGTTAGGACTTTGCTGCCTTGCTCTACAACAGGGATCTCCAAACTTTCCAAGTGCTGGTGTCAGTGGCAAAAATAGTGTCTCATCCTTGGGTGTCAGTGGGAGGTAAAGTGCCCCATCGTTGGTGCCAGTGGGAGGTAAAGTGCCCCATCATTGGTGCCAGTGGGAGGAATAGTGCCCCATCATTGGTGCCATTGGGAGGAAAAGTGCCCCATCATTGGTGCCAGTGGGAGGAATAGTGCCCCATCATTGGTGACAGTGGGAGGAATAGTGCCCCATCATTGGTGCCATTGGGAGGAAAAGTGCCCCATCATTGGTGCCAGTGGGAGGAAAAGTGCCCCATCATTGGTGCCAGTGAGAGGAAAAGTGCCCCATCATTGGTGCCAGTGGGAGGAAAAGTGCCCCATCATTGGTGCCAGTGGGAGGAATAGTGCCCCATCATTGGTGCCAGTGGGAGGAAAAGTGCGCCATCATTGGTGTCAGTGGAAGGAATAGTACCCCATCATTGGTGTAAGTGGGAGGAAAAGTGTGCCATCATTGGTGTCAGTGGAAGGAATAGTACCCCATCATTGGTGCCAGTGGGAGGAAAAGTGCGCCATCATTGGTGTCAGTGGAAGGAATAGTACCCCATCATTGGTGTAAGTGGGAGGAATAGTGCCCCATCATTGGTGCCAGTGGGAGGAAAAGTGCGCCATCATTGGTGTCAGTGGAAGGAATAGTACCCCATCATTGGTGTAAGTGGGAGGAAAAGTGTGCCATCATTGGTGTAAGTGGGAGGAAAAGTGTGCCATCATTGGTGTCAGTGGGAGGAATAGTGCCCCATCATTGGTGTAAGTGGGAGGAATAGTGCCCCATCATTGGTGTCAGTGGGAGGAAAAGTGTGCCATCATTGGTATCAGTGGGAGCAATAGTGCCCCATCATTGGTATCAGTGGGAGGAATAGTGCCCCATGGGCCAGATATATGCAAGCAGAGGGCTGCATCTGTCCCGCAGGCTGTACTTTGGAGACCACTGCCCTACATTAAGAGAATGTAAATAAAGAAGAGACATTCTGAATGTGCAACAGCTTCTTTGCTGTCCTATCAGAGGCTGGGCTGTGTCAAGGACCACTCTGCATTGCTTAGATGTAGTGTAATCTGCAGTGTGCATGTTCATCAGTTTACCTGGGGTTCACCTTTAACTTCCCTTGGTTCCCCCTATGCCCCTCCACATAAATGCCTTGGTTGCGTTCTGTGAACGGCCAGTAAACCCACTGCACATGTCGGCTTACATCAAGAAACTATTAATAGTGTGCAACAATGTGGTCAACACAGCGATTTATGACAAAATCCAATGCAGAATGGCAGTCTCAAAATGAATTCCCACCATGGAATCTTTAAGTTAAAGGATTTCTCCATATTCTTCTAATCTTTGCAAAGGGTTCCCCAACTCTTGCCTAAAGTGGCTTCAGTGTGCGGTTGTGCGACTGCAGCCAGGGCATTATTTGTAAGCTCTCATCGGAGGGAAGAATTGCGAGAATAAATCGATGTTCTCAGTGAGGCACTATGGAAAGAGCTAAATGTCGGGCAGCTTCAGTGCCGTGGAGCCATTGCCACCCTTGTAATGACCTAGCAGGACCAAACATGGTCCAGGGCAGTGCTGAGCTATTGCCTTCTGTTTCTCTGGCTACGTGAAGCTGACCGGAAATGCATCGTACATAATAATAGTTCTTATAAATAGGCCAACTTGCACTTTGGATTTACCGCTCCTCCTAAAAAAACAGTTCAAGAACTGGTGCACCTAAATCGCCAAGCTAGGTTACTGAAAATAATGATTTGTGAAAGTACACGATGAAAGATGTCTCTACTACACCAGACGTTATAAAAAGAGCTATTTGCGTTGTCCAACCATATAGATGCTGAGTGCACGAGAATGAAAAAGAAGAATGTGATCTGTTGCAATGAGCAACTCAAGTTTTTTTTTTTTTGTTTTTTTCCTTCACAAGTTTGCTATGCAAGTACAACTTGCACCTTTGCCATTGTTTTGCTGGTCACGGGTCCTTTACTATGGGGCTCCAGGTTTCATTGTCCTCCAATCTTTGAACTTAAATATCCATACTTCCTAACAGGCTTTCGCAGACGTGACTCTTTTTCTCATGGAGAAAGCGTTGGAGAGTGAAGGGTCTCTGCTGCTGTATGAATACAGCAGACTCGCCTCACCCAATTGCACACCAACCAATCAAATCGGCGAAGCTCTGCTATAAAAGCAGATGATAGATCACAATACTGCTGGGTCCCTACGGATATGAAATTTAACAAAAAAAAAAAATATATATAATAGTGTTCCACCAGGGAACATAATCTCCGCTCTGGACAATGCTGGTCTCTAGGGATCCACTACTAGAAAGAGGATCCACCGGACAGTCCCAGGGCATGCATATTAAAAGTGCCTGCATGCCGAGTAGTGTAGAAAATCCTCGTCCTTAATATAGAAAAGGCAGAGAGAATGAAGCCGTAATTAGAGTTCTTTTCATTCCCTTCCTCCCATGATTAATCCACCTTTGGATACCATAAGATAAGTGCTGTGTTATGTAACAAATATATTGATAAACATCAATAGTAAGTCTTTGGGGATATAGATCACAAGGGCGAGGCAGATGGCGCCAAGTCCCATGCCTCTCCAAACATCTGTAGCCGGGCCGAGGAGCGGCTGGCCTACTGTGGCGAGTGTCAGTTGTTAAGAGGGTTGACCGATCAGGCGGTGTGTGTGGCGATGTGCCTCTCCAGGAGGGTGCGGTGAGAAAAGTACTTATTGCAGAAGCAGCACTGGAAGCGTTCGGGGCGGTGGGTGCGCATGTGGACGTTGAGCGAGCTCTTCTGGGTGAATCGCTTGCAGCAGATCGAGCACTGGAACGCACGGACGCCGGTGTGGGTCACCATGTGTTTGAGGAGATAATCCCTTAAGGAGAAGGAGCGCCAGCAGATGCTGCATTGGTGGGGCTTCTCTCCTGGAGGAGGGAGAAAAAGAAAAAAAAAAAGAAAAAGAAACACATTAGGCCAATGATGGCTATTTTATATAAAGACGCATAACATCTCCAAGACACGCCCGTTCCTAACCCCGGAAACCACTAAGCAACTTATTCACTCCCTTGTCATATCACGCCTTGACTACTGTAACTCCCTCCTCATTGGCTGACCTCATCACAGGCTATCCCCCCTCCAGTCTATCATGAACACTGCTGCCAGACTTATCCACCTTACTAACCGTTCTGTATCTACCACCCCTCTCTGCCAATACCTCCACTCAGTGTCCTTCACCCCTCTCTGCCAATACCTCCACTCAGTGTCCTTCACCCCTCTCTGCCAATCCCTCCACTGGCCTCCATTCAGTTTCCTCCATCCCTCTCTGCCAGTCCCTCCAATGGCCTCCACCCCTCTCTGCCAATCCCTCCACTGACCTCCACCCAGTGTCCTCCATCCCTCTCTGCCAATCCCTCCACTGGCCTCCACTCAGTGTCCTCCACCCCTCTCTGCCAATCCCTCCACTGACCTCCACCCAGTGTCCTCCACCCCTCTCTGCCAATCCCTCCACTCAGTGTCCTCCACCCCTCTCTGCCAATCCCTCCACTGGCCTCCACTCAGTGTCCTCCATCCCTTTCTGCCAATCCCTCCACTGACCTCCACCCAGTGTCCTCCATCCCTCTCTGCCAATCCCTCCACCCCTCTCTGCCAATCCCTCCACCCCTCTCTGCCAATCCCTCTACTGACCTCCACCCAGTGTCCTCCATCCATCTCTGCCAATCCCTCCACTGGCCTCCATTCAGTGTCCTCCATCCCTCTCTGCCAATCCCTCCATTGGCCTCCACTCAGTGTCCTCCACCCCTCTCTGCCAATCCCTCCACTGACCTCCACCCAGTGTCCTCCACCCCTCTCTGCCAATCCCTCCACTGACCTCCACCCAGTGTCCTCCATCCCTCTCTGCCAATCCCTCCACTGGCTCCCAGTTGCCCAATGGATGAAATTCAAAACACTGACAATGACATATAAAGCAATCCACAACACTGTCCCAACTTACATAACCGATCATATCTCTAAATATCACCCTAACCGTACTCTCCGCTCCTCGCAAGACCTCCTACTCTCTAGCTCCCTTATCTCCTCCTCCCATGCTCGTCTCCAAGACTTCTCCAGGGCGTCACCCATCCTCTGGAACTCCCTACCCCAATCTATCAGACTTTCACCTACTCTACTTGCCTTTAGACGATCACTGAAAACCTATCTCTTCAGGGAAGCCTATCCCGCCCTTTGCTAATTCTGGAATCCTCTACTCTTCCAACCAGTCCATCCCCCACAGTTACTACCTACTGTACAATTCACCCCTCCCTCCTAGATTGTAAGCGCCAAGGATCAGGCCCTCAAATCCCTCTTGTATTGAACTGTATTGTTGCTGAATTGTCTCCCATTATAATGTACAGTGCTGAGCAAACCGTTGGCGCTACATAAATCCTGTATAATAATAATAACAAATATTTCACATTATTTACAAAATTAGGCAATTTTACCTCCTGCGACCTCACTGTAGGGCAATTATAGAGAGAGTGCATTGCCAGGAAGGTAGTGAGGGTGGGAGCAGAGAAGGTGGGGCACACACAAGCTCCTCCCCAGCAGTGATTTCCTGAATCCTTGCCTAGACAAGGACGACATAGCTCTGCCATTCATGTCAGTTGGGGAGCAGTGGCTGCACCGACACAGCTGCTGCTCCCCATTTATCATCCATGTGAGTGCTGTTCCCAAATACAGGCAACGTGCGCTACTCTCCTGGGTCACAGACCAGTTAGCTCAGTCTTTACAGAGTAGGAAAAAAAATAACACGTATGTGTTACGTTGTTTGCAGAAAATGAACGAGAGGAGTCTGGAGCAGCGGATTAACATCAAATTTTGAGTGAAAATTGTCAAAAGTGTGAGTGGAACTTTAGCTGTGTTACAACAAGCTTATGGTGAACATTCCATGAGGAAATCAAGTGTTTTTGAATGGTATAGGAGGGGCGGAAAGATATTGCAAGAAATGGGAAACCAAAAATGCAAAGGACGGATGGAAATGTGGAAAATGAAAAGGTTATGGGAATCTGTTCAGAGGAAAAAAGACAGGAACACTGGCCTGACAAGTGGATTCTCCACCACGACAATGCTCCTGCACATGTGGTTTTAGATGTTTGCGAGTTTTTGGCCCAAAAATTCATTCTGAAACTTGACCAATTACCTTATTCCCCTGACTTAGCACTTCTGCCACATTTGGCTTTTTCCAAAATTAAAAAAAAAAAAAGCCGCCTTAAAAAGGACACAGAGTCGATGACATTCCGGACATCCAGTGCGCCGTGACAAAAATACCGCGCAGCGTTCCAGAAAATGAATTCCAGGAATGTTTCTGGAGGTGGTGCAATCATCTAGAAAAGTGTGTCGCTTCACAAGGGGACTACTATGAAGGTGACAACAGTCGCTAACGTATAGGTAAGCAAATATATTTTTACAGTTCATCCCAGGAATTAAAGTGATTGTAAAGGCAATTTTTTGTTGTTGTTTGAAATAATAATCATGTCATACTTACCTGCCCTGTTCAGTAGTTTTGCACAGAGCAGTCCTGATCCGCTCTTCTCGGGTCCCCTGCTGGTGCTCCTAGCCCCTCCCTCCTGCCTAGTTCCCCCATAGCAAGCTGCTTGCTATGGGGGCACCCAAGCAGGCTCACACCTGAGCTGCTGCTCTGTGCATCCATTCACACAGATGTGGATCCCCCCCTCCACCTCCTCTCTCCTCATTGACTGTGATTGACAGTAGCAGGGGCCACTGCTGTCTCAGCCAATGAGGGAGAGACTCGGGAAAGCCAAGGCTCTCCTGCACATTGCTAGATCGAGACTGGACTCAAGTAAGTACTTGGGGGGTTGCACACATTGTGCAAACAATGCATGATGGTGAAAAAAAACTTGAGCGTTTACCTCTTTAAAATTGTAAAATGATATACATAAAAAAAAATTAGGGATAAACCGAAATTTCGATGCCCGAAACGTGTCGGCTGAAAACACCCCTATCGGCCTTTGGCCGATATGAAAACAAAAAAAAGCACCGATACCCGCCCCTCACTGTTCGATAGTTATGAACCTTACCCTGAGAAACCACTGAACGATCCTGGCGCTGGGCATAGAGATAAGTGAAGAAAAGATGGCCTCCACTCATCTCTATGCCCTTGCAGGACCGGAGCGATGTCACTTCTGGTTCCGATGCCTTGTAAACACGGCCATTTTGTTTTTTAAAGCACTAGATCAGTGGTGGGCAACCTTTTTTTTCAACTGAGCCAAATCTCGCCAAAACCATGATTGAAATTTATTTTGAGAGCCACATTTTTAAAACTGAAAATACATCTCCCATATAGTAATTCATCCCCCATAGTAATTCATCCCCCATATAGTAATTCATCCCCCATAGTGTAATTCATCCCCCATAGTAATTCATCCCCCATATAGTAATTCATCCCCCATAGTAATTCATCCCCCATAGTAATTCATCCTCCATATAGTAATTCATCCCCCATATAGTAATTCATCCCCCATAGTAATTCATCCCCCATATAGTAATTCATCCCCCATAGTAATTCATCCCCCATAGCAATTCATCCCCCGTATAGTATTTCATCCCTCGTATAGTATTTCATCCCCCGTATAGTATTTCATCCCTCGTATAGTATTTCATCCCCCGTATAGTATTTCATCCCCCATATAGTATTTCATCCCTCATATAGTATTTCATCCCCCATATAGTAATTCATCCCTCATATAGTATTTCGACCCTCATATAGTATTTCATCCCTCATATAGTATTTCATCCCCCCATATAGTATTTCATCCCCCCATATAGTATTTCATCCCTCATATAGTATTTCATCCCTCATATAGTATTTCATCCCCCCATATAGTATTTCATCCCTCATATAGTATTTCATCCCCCCATATAGTATTTCATCCCTCATATAGTATTTCATCCCCCCATATAGTAATTCATCCCCCCATATAGTAATTCATCCCTCATATAGTATTTCATCCCTCATATAGTATTTCATCCCCCCATATAGTAATTCATCCCCCCATATAGTAATTCATCCCCCCATATAGTATTTCATCCCCCCATATAGTAATTCATCCCTCATATAGTATTTCATCCCTCATATAGTATTTCATCCCTCATATAGTAATTCATCCCTCATATAGTAATTCATCCCTCATATAGTATTTCATCCCCCCATATAGTATTTCATCCCTCATATAGTATTTCATCCCTCATATAGTATTTCATCCCCCCATATAGTATTTCATCCCTCATATAGTATTTCATCCCCCCATATAGTATTTCATCCCCCCATATAGTATTTCATCCCTCATATAGTATTTCATCCCCCCATATAGTATTTCATCCCTCATATAGTATTTCATCCCCCCATATAGTAATTCATCCCTCATATAGTATTTCATCCCTCATATAGTATTTCATCCCCTCATATAGTATTTCATCCCTCATATAGTATTTCATCCCTCATATAGTATTTCATCCCTCATAAAGTATTTCATCCCTCATATAGTATTTCATCCCCCACAGTACTATTCCCCCCCCCCCCCTTCTAGTAAGCCAAGTCCCCCGTGTCAATTCACTTACCTTTTGCGTTCCTCTCGCTGTCTTCCCGCGCCGTTCGGGTCTTCAGGGCGGACTGTGAGAGGAGCCTAGCTCCCCTCACGTTCGGCACGCTGCCCCGCCTACACACATCCTGACAGCCACATCCGCGGGCCGGATTAAAAGGTCCGCGCGGACTTTTGGGGCTGCCAACCGAGAGGAGGCAGGGGAGCGGCCGACCGAGAGGAGGGAGGGGAGCAGGCGCCCGGCACACAGAAGAGCCGCATTAGAGTGGGTAAAGAGCCGCATGTGGCTCGCGAGCCGCGGCTTGCCGACCACTGCACTAGATCAATGCTTTTTTTGATCTAACGCTTTACACTGCAGAGGAGAGATGTGGGGTCTTATTGACTCCATATCTCTCCATAAAGAGGACCTGTCATTACTGGAATCCTTGGGATAGGAATAAAAGTGATTACAAAATATTTTAAAAAGGAACAGTGTAAAAAAAAAAAAAAAATTTAAAGTGCTCCCGTGCAGTGGTGACCGCATACTTAGGCCACGCCCACATATGTAAGCGATGTTCAAACCACACACGTGAGGCATCTCCAAAAACGTTGGTTTTCAGTCAAGTGCACTCTGAATTTTATATATATATACACACACATATACATATACATATATATATATATATACACACACACACACACACATATATACACACACACACACACATATATATACACACACACACACATATATACACACACACACATATATACACACACACACACACATACACACACACACATATATATATATATACACACACACATATATATATATATACACACACACGCATATACACACACACACACATATATACACACACACACACACCTGAACTTTTTTTTTTGTGTTTTGCCCATTGTTTGTTACCATCCCAGTATTATCTTCTAATTACGGTCTTCTCATTTACATATTGAAGATTCAGTTGTAACTTCTGCAGATTAACAATTTGGTTCACTGAACTTCCTCACCAAAAAAGTAGTTTAGAAAAATATAAAATTTTATAGAGTGGAGAAATATTTGCATTTTAGAATGATAATATTTAAAGATGGAGGTCTGTTTATCTACATTTCTACAAGGAGGATACTGCAGCCAATTGTACAGCAGACATATCTGCCAGGAAACATTTATACTCTGGAAGAATTTAAACACATGTCCTACTGATTTAAGATGTAATGGAAAGAATTCGCTGCAATTATTTTGCTCGGCAGACGACTCCAAAATGAAGGAATTTCTTCCCCGTGTGACAGAACAGGCCGGATGGTTATTTTTATAAGTCATTTATAACTAAACCCTAACTGGCTGACATTGCTCAAGCAATGAATATCAAATGATTGCCGTGATTTTTTAAGCTGTACAAAACTATTGTCTTCACCATTATTTTTTTAAATAGTTTTAAATATCTAGCAGCTACCGATTTCCTTCAGTCTCTTTCTGCCACTTCCTGTCTACATGCACACCACGGAAACTGCTCACCTAAAGCTCACAAATGATCTACTAACAGCTAAAACTAATGGACACTATTCTGTACTCCTGCTCCTGGACCTCTCTGCTGTCTGACACAGTGGACCACCCCATCATCCTCAAAAAACTCCACTCCTTTGGTCTCCATGACTGTACTCTTTGCGGTTTCTCATCCTACCTATCCCACCGCACATTCATTGTCACTTACAATTCTTCTTCCTCTCCTCTTCCTTTTTCTGTTTGGATCCCTCAAAGTTCTGTTATTGCACCTCTCCTACTCTCCATCTACACCTCCACCTGGGTCAGTTGATCGTCTTCCATGATTTCCATTTATTTTAGGTACTTATATAGCGCCGTCAATTTACGCAACGCTTTACATATATATTGTACATTCACATCAGTCCCTAACCCTCAAGGGGAGTACAATCTAAGGTCCCTAACTCACATTCATACATACACATACTAGGGCCAATTTAGACAGGAGACCATTAACCTACTAGCATGTCTTTGGAGTGTGGGAGAAAACCAGAGTACCCAGGCACAGGGAGAACATGCACGCAGGCACAGGGAGAACATGCAAACTCCAGGCAGGTGGTGCTGTGTTTGGGATTCGAACCAGCGACCCGAGAACTACCAAGCGGAACTGCTAGCCATTTAGCCACTGTGCTGCCCTACCAATACTATTTCTATACTCATGGCGCCCCAGGGGTGTGGAAATTTTTGAAAAAAAACTACTTGTCCAGGGACTAAATCGGTGTCCCAATCTACTTGTCCCTCATGACAATTTACTTGTCCTGATAAAAAAAAACCACAAATTTTAACTAAAACCGTATTTAAATCTGTTTTAGGTAATGTCGGGGCTTTTAAAAACAAAAGGGGCTTTATGGTGACTTAAAAAGCGCAATGTTAAAACTATTAAACGTTTATGTCCTCCTCCTTTCTCTACCTGTCTCCAGCACCACACCCGGGGACTAGAAGGGGGGAGAGGACCTTGCAGTGTAATGAGCACCAATTAGGTGCTCGTCAGGAAAGGGGAGTGTCCAGTTTATCCCTTTCGCTGCCAGAGCTGTTTTTGCATCTCTTTGCACACGTTTAAAAAAAATCAGTTAAGGCCCGAAGAGAACATAAAACCCTCAGCATTATATATTTTCGGAAATCAGAGATCCTAGAGAATAAAATAGCGGTAGCTCCAATTTTTATGTCACACGATATTATCACAAAGGTCTAGGAAACGCAAAATTTAAGTAAAAGATACAGCGGCTGGCACTGAGGGCTGCGTGGAAGTGCTGCTGCCCGAATGCTTCCACCTGACAGATGAGCCCGGCTGCTTGCCCACACCTGGGCTAAATGCGAAAAAACACCTACCTGCCCGGCGCCCGAGACTGCATGTCCTGGGCATCGGGCGATAGCAGTCGCACATCCCTGCACCCAAATCAATCCCTCTACCCCTCAGCTCCCTCCATCAGCTCTGAGGAAGGGAGCTTGTCTCCTGAAACGCGTTAGCACACCCGGTCGGAAGACCACCGCTTGCTGGGACTGTCCCATTGGCTCCTTGCTTTTATAAATGATTCTTGGTTTGTGATTATACACTTTTGTCATTCTCAAGAAATTCTTTTTTATCATGGTAATGCACGAGGAGAGTGCGCCCTTTTTTTGCTCTTTTCCAGTATTATCAAGATTCCCCGATCTTTAGAGGGCTGCACCTCAGCGAGTGACCGTTACCGTGTCCCTGGGACGTTTATGGACCTGAGCGTTGGTTTTGCTTTTCTTTCATGTGTCCTCACACATCACTAATTTACGAACAGACACATCGGACTGGATGTCACACCACATCCTGCAACTCAATCTATTCAGAACAGACCTCAGAATATTCCCTCCCCCACCTGCCCCAGACTTCTCTGTCAAGATCAACAGCTCAACTATCAACCTATTCCCGCATGCCAAGGTGCTAGGTGTAATCCTGGACACTGAACTCTCCTTTTGGCCCCATATCCAATCACCGTCCAAAGCCTGTCACCTCAACCTCCGCAACATCAACCTCATCCACCTTACCAACCCTTCAGTGTCCTCCACCCCTCTCTGCCAATCCCTCCAATGGCCTCCACCCCTCTCTGCCAATCCCTCCACTGGCCTCCACTCAGTGTCCTCCATCCCTCTCTGCCAATCCATCCATTCAGTGTCCTCCACCCCTCTCTGCCAATCCCTCCAATGGCCTCCACCCCTCTCTGCCAATCCCTCCACTGGCCTCCACTCAGTGTCCTCCATCCCTCTCTGCCAATCCATCCATTCAGTGTCCTCCACCCCTCTCTGCCAATCCCTCCACTGGTCTCCACTCAGTGTCCTCCACCCCTCTCTGCCAATCCCTCCACTGGCCTCCACTCAGTGTCCTCCATCCCTCTCTGCCAAGCCCTCCACTGGCCTCCACTACGTGTCCTCCACCCCTCTCTGCCAATCCCTCCACTGGCCTCCACTACGTGTCCTCCACCCCTCTCTGCCAATCCCTCCACTGGCCTCCACTCAAGTGTCCTCCACCCCTCTCTGCCAAATTACTCCACTGACCTCCACTCAGTGTCCTCCATCCCTCTCTGCCAATCCCTCCACTGGCCTCCACTACGTGTCCTCCACCCCTCTCTGCCAATCCCTCCACTGGCTTCCCCTCACCGAACAAATAAAATTCAAAATACTAACAATAATTATAATATTAGTTATCACCCAAACCGTACTCTCCGCTCCTCGCACGACCTCCTGCTCTCTAGCTCCCTTGTCTCCTCCTGCCATGCTAGTCTCCAGGACTTCTCCAGAGCTTCCCCCATCCTCTGGAACTCTCTACCCCAATTTATCAGACTATTGCCTACTCTGCTCACTTTTAGGCGATCTATGAAAACCTCTCGCTTCAGGGAAGCCTATCCTGCCCTCGGCTAATAATGGAATCTTCTACTCCTCCTACCAGTCCATCTCCCACAGTTACTACCTTTTGAACCACCAGCCCCTCCCTCTTAGATTGCAAGCTCCCAGGATCAGGGCCCTCCTAACCCTCTTGTATTGACTCCTGTTATATTGTAAAGTGCTGAGCAAACTGTTGGCGCCATATAAATCCTGTATAATAATAACTTACAATACCAGCATGTAATCAGCCTTGCAGCGATTACCTGTGGTTGGTCAGCCATGAATGCAAACAGTTTGCTTCAAGGGCTGACCATCCACAGGTAATCATTGCATGTCTGATTACATGCTGGTTTTGTACTGATTACCTGTGGATGGTCAGCCCTTGAAGCAAACTGTTTGCATCCATGGCTGACCAACCACAGGTAATCGCTGCAAGGCTGATTGTAACTGAACAGGTACAGGCGCGGCCGCCCTCTCATTGCTCTGTAGGGGGTTTCCTGCCTGCAACTGTTTGCATTGACGACACTGAATCGCCCACAGGAAATGTATAGTTTGTCCACAAAAGCATGTGTGAATGAGGCCTTAAAGGGTAAGTTCACCTTTGGAACATGTTACATGTTCCACCTGTTTTTAGGGTGGAACATGTAACACGTTCCCATAGCTGCAGCCACGTCCGCCGCCCCCCCATTGACAGATAGTACAGGGAGACTTCTCCCCGTATTGTCAGAATTGAAAACAGTGTGGCCGCGCGAGGCTCCCGACTGTCGGCTTGTACTTTTCAATGAACTGTCACGGTGTTGCCATGGTAGTTCACTGAAGCTTCCTGTCAGAATATCTGCTTGACCGTACATCCCGTACAGCAAGCAGATATTTTGACAGGTCTGCAGGAGATCTAGTGGAGCACCGAAATGAAAATTGTGCTGCCGAAACTGAAAATTCAAAATGCACTTGGCTGAAAACCAAAACGCGCAGTTTTTAAAAATGATGAATTTTTGGAAAAAAATACACTTTAATTAAGAAAAACAAAAATATATATACCCCAATTTTTTGGTAAAATTTTAAACAGGATGTTACGGCGAGTAAATAGATACCCAACATGTCACGCTTTAAAATTGCGCACGCTCGTGGAATGGCGTGAAACTGCGGTACTTAAAAATCTCCATGGGTAATGCTTTAAAAATGTCTGCAGGTTAGCAGTGTAAAGTTACAGAGGAGGTCTAGTGCGGGAATTATTGCTCTTGCTCTGACGTTCCTGGCGATACCTCGCGTGTGTGGTTTGAACATCATTTACATATGGGCGTGGCCTACATATGCTTTCACCACACCGTTCGAGCATGGGGGGGAACGGGGGCACTTTAAACTTTTTTTTTTCAAAATTTAAATTTTTTTTTTGCACTGTCCCTTTAAAACAAAAAAAAAAAAAAAGATTTCATCACTTATTATCACAAGAAATGCATGCATCCACTGTGATAGAAATTAGTGACAGGTCCTCTTTAAGGAGAGATGTGTCAATAAGACCCCACATCTCTCCTCTGCAATGTAAAGCACTGGATCAAAAAAAACAAAACAAAACAAAAAATACCATGGCCAGAATCGGAAGTGACATCGCTTCGGTCCTCCAAGTGCATAGAGAGGAGTGGATGCCATCTTTCCTTCACTCATCTCTATGCTCAGCACCGGGATCGCTCGATGGTTTCTCATGTAATTCTGAGAACTACCGAGCGGCGGCAGCGAGGGGCGGGTTTTTTTCGGCACCTGTATCGGTGCTTTTTTTAAAATTTCATCCAAAGACCAAAAGGGGTGTTTTTGAACAAAATATTTCGGTGTATCCCTAAGGAGATCTACTGATCGCTGATGAAATGCTTTAGAGGTTCCTTTGGATAAAAATAAAATGCACATTTTTTTTTACCTGAAAAAAAAAAAAATGTGCATTTATTATTTTTGTCCAAAAGGTGAACTTATCCTTTAAAGAAGAATTCCAGGTATTTTCTGAAAGTATGCAAAGCGCTCTTTGATTGGACAGATGTGGAGATGGGATGTCACGCTCTTCGCCTCGACCAATCAGAGAACATTCGTTCAGAAAATAGAAAGCATTCCCTGAATGGTGGCTCTGCAGAGCGGCCGACCTGCTGTGTTCAGAATGCATCAGGAGAACCGCTCAGCACTGGACCTGGAAGTGGAGATCACTCTAGTACAGGGGTGGGCAAACTGTGGCCCTCCAGCTGTTGTGGAACTACAAGTCACATCTTGCCTCTGCAAGTCATGATGCAACTGTCAGCCTTTCAATGCCTCATGGGACATGTAGTTCCAAGACAGCTGGAGGGCCGCAGTTGTCCACCACTGCTCTAGTAGAAGTGTAGTAGCACTGCAGTAAAAGTTTAGTAAAAGTGTAGTATAAAAAGTGTAGTATAAAAATTGTAGTAAAAGTGTAGTAAAAAAGTGTAGTAAAAGTGTAGTATAAAAAGTGTGGTATAAAAATTGTAGTAAAAGTGTAGTAAAAAAGTGTAGTAAAAGTGTAGTATAAAAAGTGTGGTATAAAAAGTGTGGTATAAAAAGTGTAGTAAAAGTGTAGCAGCACTGCAGTAAAAGTGTAGCAGCACTGCAGTAAAAGTGTAGCAGCACTGCAGTAAAAGTGTAGCAGCACTGCAGTAAAAGTGTAGCAGCACTGCAGTAAAAGTGTAGCAGCACTGCAGTAAAAGTGTAGCAGCACTGCAGTAAAAGTGTAGCAGCACTGCTGTAAAAGTGTAGCAGCACTGCAGTAAAAGTGTAGCAGCACTGCAGTAAAAGTGTAGCAGCACTGCAGTAAAAGTGTAGCAGCACTGCAGTAAAAGTGTAGCAGCACTGCAGTAAAAGTGTAGCAGCACTGCAGTAAAAGTGTAGCAGCACTGCAGTAAAAGTGTAGCAGCACTGCAGTAAAAGTGTAGCAGCACTGCAGTAAAAGTGTAGCAGCACTGCAGTAAAAGTGTAGCAGCACTGCAGTAAAAGTGTAGCAGCACTGCAGTAAAAGTGTAGTAAAAGTTTAGTAGTAGCAGTGTAGTAGGTATTTCCATCTTCCAGGGACATTGGCCAGGTATATATAGAGTTACTTTGGCCCAAGCTGGACCAATGAGACCACATATAAACAGCCATGCCTGGAGTTCTTCTTTAACCTAACAGTAATACATAAGTACTCGGGGGGTGTCAGCCGGGCCTTTCCCCAACATGAATGCTCTGATAAGTTGTGTTTATGGCACGTGGGGAGCAGTACGAGGTTACAGCTACATCCAGGCTGACAGAAGGATGGAGGGATTGGAACGTCTTCTATAATGTCCAATCGTGTACAAAATGGTCAGATTGTGCCATGCTTCTCCTGTCTGGGGGGACCTGAAAACAGCAGCCTTTGCAATGAAGTACTTGGAGCCTGAGCCCAACAGAAAGTGCCTATGTGATATATTTGGAACAGTGACCCCCTCATACACCGCCTCAGTCTATGTATGGAGCATGATAGAAACCATTGCCTGACACCAGAGCAGAGTCCCCGGAGAAAAGCTCAGGGGCCAATTTAAGGCCAGAAATAATAGCTCTCACTGTTGCTATAAGCGGCCAACATTCTGCTATTTCAGCTTCAAACTGGAATGTAAATCATCTCCTAAACAAGATGTAAAAACACTAAAAAGACAAGCCGGGCAAGAACAGCCAACGCAGCCAGGGCTGGGGGTCTGATGCCTGAAAACCAGTCTTTGGTAACATTTTGTAACCGAACATAGAGGGGTCTCTTTATTTTACAAATTTTTAAAGGACTTTAATGGTTTTGCTCACCTACTTTTTATTATAAAAAAGCCTTAGATTACATAAACCTGTATTAAAAGGGGCATCCTTGATTCTCACTTTCCAAAGTACACTGGGCCTTCCTATTATGAGAAATCCCAGTAATGGCTGTATGTTTGTTTAGAAGCAGCCTGTGTATAACAGACCAATTCAGGTGGTTCCATCTCCACTAAGAAAGAGGAGAGGAATAGGTTACCCCCTGAAACTCATTCTGCAGTATGTGTAATCTGATCTCCCCTGCTTTTAGGTTTATTTCACAGAAACCTACGTAGAAGGCCGGTGGTTTTCTTTGTTGAAATCTTCATATGCTATATTTAATGTGTACAGTAATTCTACAAAAAGCTTCTCACCTGTATTCCCCTTGTGGACCAAAGGAATTCTTACATTTCAGCTATGGCCCGATCAAGGACGGACTGACCAGTTGGAAACTCGGGCACTGCCCGAGGGCCCAGGGTCAGTAGGGGGCCCCGAGATGCCCCTGGTACCTTTTTCATAGGCTTTTTTGAGTTTAGGCAAGGACACAGGGGCCCAAAGGTCCCCTATTGCCCGAGGGCCCCATGAATTGTCAGTCCGCCCCTGGGCCCGATTGACTCCGCAATAACTGTCAATACTTGTGATAGCAAAGTAATGCATGCAATATTATTATTATTATTACATCGAGTTTATATAGCACCAAAGGGATTGCTCAGCGCTGTACAATAGAGGGGGGGACAATACATGAAACAGAACAGCAACAACAACAGCACACGAGGGGTTAGAGGGCCCTACTCTTTCGAGCTTACAATCTAGGAGGGAGGGGGTAGTGGTACAGGAGGAAGTAGCTGTGGGGGATGGAGTGGTAGGAGGAATGAAGGAGAACAGCTGTTGAGGGAGGGGTAGGCTTCCCTGAAGAGATGGGTTTTCAGGGAGCGTCTGAAGGTGAGGAGGGAAGGCGACAGTCTGATGGATTGGGGTAGTGAGTTCCAGAGGATGGGGGAGGACCTGGAGAAGTCTTGCACTCGTGCGTGGGAGGAGGAGACCAGGATAGAAGGAGGTCCTGTGAAGAGCGAAGGGTACGGGTAGGGTGGTACTTGGTGATAAGGTTGGTGAGGTAGTCAGGGGCAGTGTTGTGAATGGCTTTGTAGGTCAGAGTGAGTAGTTTGAATTTGATGCGTTGGGCAATAGGGAGCCAGTGGAGGGAGAGGCAGAGGGGGGTGGCAGAGGTGGAGCGGTTGGTGAGGTGAATGAGTCTAGCCGCTCAGTTCAGGATGGTCTGAAGCGGGGAGAGCCTGCACTGGGGTAGGCCGGTGAGGAGGGAGTTGCAGTAGTCGAGGCGTGAGATAATCAGGGAGTGAACGAGTAGTTTAGTGGTGTCTGGGGTAAGGAAGGGGAGTATCTTGGCGATGTTGTGGAGGTGGAGCCTGCATGTGTTTGTAAGTGATCTGACATGAGGTTGGAAGGAGAGGTTTGAGTCCAGAATGACGTACATTTTTGGGCGACAAAGTAAGTCTCACCTCCTTGTGAATCTCTGCCGACCCTGCGACTTTGCCCGGCACAGGGGCGACCCTGCGACCTTGCCCGGCACAGGGGCGACCCTGCGACCTTGCCCGGCACAGGGGCGACCCTGCGACCTTGCCCGGCACAGGGGCGACCCTGCGACCTTGCCCGGCACAGGGGCGACCCTGCGACCTTGCCAACGCCTTTATCCCCATGCCCTTTCTCTCCCCTCCTGCCCCTTCCTTCCCTACCCCTCATTTTGTTCACACTCTTCCTCCCCATCTACTCAACATTTACAATGGAACAGAGCAATGCTGCCAATAACTGGCTGTGCTATACGGATGTGGTCTTTATTGGATACTACAACATATGTTGCCTCTTATTTAAATGTTACTCATTGGATTTCACGGTCTACAAGAGAAGTCTATGTGAATGTCCTTTGCTAGGTTTTGGTATTGGACTATTTTGTTGGTTATCTTTTTCTCAGATTGCTGCTTTGGCAGTTATGGTCAGGCTTTTACACTCGAAAATTTATTGATGATGTGACTATACGTATCTGGTCAGTGTTTGTATTTTATCTGAACCTTGCAAAAAAAAAATGGAATTACACAAAAAAAAAAATTATTATTATTATTAATAATAAGCCTCACTTTTGCAATATTGTCTAGCAAAATTATTTTATTATTTGTATACAGAAATATTTTTTCTTCACAATCTAATGTAAAAAAATATTTTAAAAAATGTGAAAAGAAAAAAGATTTTACTATTTTGTCTAATGGTGTTGCTGTAGGTTGAGGGTGCAGTCTCATAGGCAGCCAATGGGTGACAAAAGCAAATGGTTAAGTTGAGGTTTTACAGCCCCCCCCCAGTAGCCCACCTAAACAAGGCCATGCAGCTGCTCAGAGCTGCAACCAGGGTGCTTTGTATCACGGCAAAAATTAAATGGGCTATCGCAGTTGGCAAACAGCACCACCACCACCACCGAAAGTGACCCATTCGAGTAAATGGAGCTGCGCCACAACCATCCTTCACTGCATGCAACTGCAGCGCAGTGGACTGGCATTTTCAGGCCTAAAACAGGCAGTGAAGAGGCAACGACATGCAGCTGCTCCCCATTATCTCTACAGCAAAAACTGAGCGAACAAAGATCACTCAGTTCTCAGGCCCACCCCGAACAGAAAGCGGTGACAGTCAGTCACTGGCTCCATTGCTCTGCCCCTCCAGCTCTCACTGGAGCGCCGGGCTGAAGTGGGGGTGGGGGAGGCTGGTTCAGGATCTCAGCAGCGTGTTGAGAAGCTAGCAGTCCAGACATTTGGGGGGGATCCCGTCATTGTTGTCGTGATCCCTGCATAGCCTGGACTGGCTCTGTGAGATCAGCCGATAGCAGGCTTCAGCACAGGAGTGCAAAACTACAAGCACATCTGTGACCTACCAGAGCAGTATGGCCACAAGAGTAAGCCCTGGGTGGAAAAAGTAAGGAGCTGGAAAGCAGTATGTTTATCAGCTTGAGCTCAGGCAACTGAAAGAGAAGCAGCTATCATCTCTCAGGGGGCGCTTTCACCTCCAACTCTCAGCTTCAAGAGTCACTCTCTGACATATGACATAAGGATAAAGGGGATCAACCCTGTAGAATTGTAATAATTTAGGACAAAATGGACAGATTCTTGCCAAAGACTTTGTTGTTTTTAAATGGTTGGCTGGAATTTCCCTTTAAAGCGGTATTAAAACCAAACATTTATTATATCGCAGCTTACCGATTCTAAGATGTGGTGGCCGCACTAGTTTCCCTTTTTAAGGCTTTCTTCCCTTTATTTTCACTTGGTTATCTGGTAAGCAAGACTGTTTTTCAAAAAAAACAAGCTCTCTTCCAAATGCATCAGTTTACAGAAACGAGAAACCATTTACCACTGACGGGCACTTACAATGATCAGCTTTTACTTTTTTTTTTATGCAAAACCTTTATCCCAAAAAGGAAAAAAAAAACTGTTTGCTGTAATGGATTATAAAGTGCTAGCCAGAGTATGTTTTCAATCTGTCAGTGTATCTAAATCTGCTAGTACATCTAACACTGTCCTTTCCCCAGACTGACCGCTGCTGTCCAAAGGTGCTCCTTCATCCCAAGTGGGGGCGCTCGAATACAGAAGGTCTTTGTCCATTGAAGTCTCCCTGTTACCCTCTGACAGGTTCTCTTCACTTCGCCAAGAAGGAATAAAGTGCTAGCCGGAGTTTGGCTTCAATCTGCCCGTGTATCTAAATCTGCTAGTACATTAACACCGCCCTTTCCCCAAATTGCCTGCTGCTGTCCAAAGGAGCCCCGGTGCTCTTTCACCCAAGTGGGGGCACTCTAATACAGAAGGTCTTTGTCCATTGAAGTCTCCCTATTACCCTCTGACAGGTTCTCTTCACTTCGCCAAGGAGGAATAAAGTGCTAGCCGGAGTTTGGCTTCAATCTGCCAGTGTATCTAAATCTGCTAGTACATCTAACACTGCCCTTTCCCCAGAGTGACTGCTGCTGTCCAAAGGTGCCCCTTCATCCCAAGTGGGGGCGCTCTAATACAGGAGGTGTTACTGGCCAGATCACCAGGTGAAAACAGCAGGGGGAAAAAGCCTAAAAGAAGAAAACTAATGCAGCCACCACATCTAATGAATGGTAAGCTGCAATATATTACAGTTTTGGTTTTGGGGTTACTATAGCTGTAAGTTACAGCTACAAATCAATCACAAAGCACTTACCAGAATGGATGAACATGTGTTTGGTGTAGTTCTTCCGAGAGCTGAAGGTTTTCTGACAGTGACTGCAGACATAGGACGGTTCAGGGTTTCGTGAGGGTCCCGGGCGCTGGGTCTGGTCGTTCTGCAAGTTTCCAGGGACTATGTTTGAGTTCATTTGGACAACATTGCCGGAGCCTTCTTGCTGCACGCTGAAAAAACCCTGTGTGACTCCAGACGGATTTTGGTTCGGGTGTGTCAGGTGGAACTGGAAAATACTGGAAGAACTGGTGGCCACAGCAGCCGAAACAGAGTTCTTGAGCTCTCGATTAAGGACAGACGCCACAAACGGAAGCCCCCTGGATTCCCCGACTCGGGCATTAAAGGGGGGGTTGGCCTTGAAGTCAGAGCTAGCCACTACAGCCAGGTTCCTGAGGCTGGAGCTCTCTAAACTGCAGTCCGGCCTGAATTTGTCCGCGTTTTCCATTGCAGTCTCCCTATTGCCCTCGGACAGGTTCTCTTCACTTTGCCAAGGAGGAATAAAGGTTTCTGAAAAGACATCCTGATTGGAAAAGAAGTCCTGTCCCTCAGCAGAAAATTCAATCTGACCGTTCGTGGAGTCTTTCCGTCCATTGCCCGCGTTACGGACTTTATCGTCCGGACTTCTGACTTTCTCGTTTTCGCTGCAGCTGGTAAACCCTCCGCTACACTCCGTGAACACCGCCGCCTTTTCATCCTCGGTATCCTCTTTGCCGTTCCCATCATCATCTTCCTCTTCTTCCTCCTCTTCATCCTTGATGATCACAGGGACAGAGTCGGAGATCTGGAGACGTACCGGCTGGCGCTGTTTCCGGCTGTGGCAGCTCTGCGGAGCCTCCGCTTGAGTCAAGTAAGCCGTTGACATTCCGTCGTTGTCCGAGACGTGCTCCACTTCTGAAACTGTGATCTCCCGGACTTCTGGAATCTGGCGCTGCTGCGACGACAGCATGTCCCTCAACTTGTAGCGCACTTCCGAGGCGCAAAGCAACTTAGGCACTTCGCTAACCGTCCCCATCTGAGACATGATTTCCATGTCGTTGGATCGTAAAGACGACGGCAAGGAGCAACTCGAGTCTCTTATCGTCAAAGTCGCTGAGCAGTCTGCCTCCTTGTTGGGCTGCTCTTGGATTTTGTTCATGGAGGAGCGACTCTGAGGTCCACAAGGAGCCATCGCGGCACCAATAGTCACGGGCTTGTTCGCCCTACTTTGTGATATGATCTGTGTGCATTCGTCTATGACAGTTTTAATCTGAAGGATACTGGCTGCTGTCAAGATCTGCAGAGCCTCGGATTGGGCTACAACCAGCGACCCGCTGTACATGAACTCTATCAACTGCTGTACCACCTGAGTTGGTACCACCGGTGGGACTTCAATCTCAGAGTAACCCAGGAGAAGCTTGTCGTGGAAGAAGGGGCTTCCTGCCGCCAACACACAGCGATGGGCTCGTAGAGTTGCGTCATGGATATGCACGGTGACATCGCAGAAATGACCACCAAGACGCTGGGCATTCAGGGTCTCCAGGAGACTCTTACTGAAGTTCTGCAGGTGGATGTAATGAACAGCGTCGGCCATCTTTGAAGAGTAGTAGTTAGCTGCAGAGATATAAATGAACAATTATGAGGTCAATAAAGCGTAAAAGTCTTGAACTGACTCACTTTTTTTTTTTAATATCAGAATATTAATTTCGGTAAAGTAAAAAGGTTAATAACCCCTCCCACATCACCGATCTTTGTTATCTTCTGGAGAACTTGTGGCTGTATTGGATGCCTGGTCCCCCCTCTACATGCTGTGGTTCATTCCCCTGATCCATACACAAAAGAGACCAGAGGAAGGAACCAAAGTGGTTCAGCAGGGGACCAGGCATTGGATTCTGAAGATGTTTAAGCCACTGGCGCTACAGAAGACAGTTTGGAAAGGGGTAAGTATTAAATCCTTACCGCTGCTTCCTGATCACCTATTACAGAAGTCACATGATCGGCTGCCTGTGCCTCTGGCTCCAGATTGTGAACAGTGACCGGGAACTGTCGGTGTGCTGGGAGCGCACAGTACGCGTGCTCCCAGTACAGAACCATGGGAGCTCGCTCTCAGCATAGTAATGTGTTTACATAGGGACGCATATACAGTATGTGCCCATTCGGCATTAAAACTCACCTATATGTGTATGCCTGGCAGGAAGAGGTTAACGAATGCAAGCTGCTCTGTGATTGGATGAGGTGGGGAAGACCGTCACAATCTCCCCTCCTCCAGACACAGAATTCTTTTCAATAAATGCAAGTTTGTTTCTGAATGCAGGAGGTGTAGGGAGCAGCATCTAAAACGTTTGGTGACTGGAGCAGGAGAGATTGTGACTATCATTGGCATCTCCTCGAGTCAAAGAGCATTTTAATGAATGGAGGAGGTGTTGCGCAAGCGATTCACAGTGATCAGTGTACTAGCAGTCTCAGAGACGGATGTTTAGCACCATCAGGAGACTGCTGCCGAAGTAAAAGAGATGCGGCAGAAGGCAGAGATAGGCTACACAGGAGGCAGAGATAGGCTACACGTCATTACAGCTCAGCCCAAACGAACTATTTAAAAAAGGCCTTGAAATTTCCACCCGCCTTCTCGCCAATGGCGAGTGGAAATTATGGTGGGGGCGAGTGTGTCCCCCAGGGCCGTCTTGCTGAGCAGGCTCGGAGCTCAGGCCGGATCTGTCATTGGCAGTGGGAGCCGTCAGACTGCTCAATAGCGGAGCGCAGTGAAAGCAAAGCAAGGAGTGTGTGCTGTGTTCTCTGCCTCCCCCTAGAGTGCAGTACCCAGATCTGTGAGTGAACAACGAAGTACTGCAACTTTTTATAGTGTCTGTCTGTCTGTTTTCAGCTCACTCTGCTCAATGATCCTCTATGTCAGACAGTGGTGGCTTCAGGGGAGAGGAGAGAGCACTTAACAGCGTGCGTGTGTGTGTGTGTGTGTCTGTGTATGCATGTACATAAGTCTGCATGTATGTACATGTATGTGTGTGTGTACACATGTGCCTGTGTACGTACATGTGTATATATGTACATGTGTCTGTGTGTATGTACACGTGTCTGTGCGTGTGTATTTCTGTGTATCTACATGTATCTGTGTGTATGCTTGTCTGTTCGTGCCTATGTGTGTATACATGTGTCTGTATGTGTGTGTGTGTGTACATGTGTCTCTGAGCCTGTGTGTATGTACATGTCTGTGTGTGTGTACATGTGTCTCTGTGCGTGTGTATGTACATGTCTGTGTGTGCGTACATGTGTCTCTGTGCGTGTGTGTATGTACATGTCTGTCTCTGTGCACATGTGTCTCTGTGCGTGTGTGTGTATGTACATGTCTGTGTGTGTGTACATGTGTCTCTGTGCGTGTGTGTATGTACATGTCTGTCTCTGTGCACATGTGTCTCTGTGCGTGTGTGTATGTACATGTCTGTGTGTGTGTACAGGTGTCTCCGTTTGTGTGTGTTTGTTGGTGGTGAGTAACTCTTAAGGCCTGGCTAGTAGTTCAGGACTTGAAGTTTTAAGCTGTGATTTAAAAGGTACATTAAATGTGCAGACCAGCTTTACAGTACAACTGAAGGCAATTTTTTTTCCAGTTCTCGATAAAGAGGAAAGAAATTAAAACCCATCCGAATTTATTGCTGCCTGTTTCCCCATTAGGCAGATTCACCCTATCAGTCCTGTTTACCGTGATCACCAAAAGTGAAAGAAAATCCCAAATTTTGGGTTGTCCCCAGAACAGGAATAGAGGGGAAATCTTCCAATGGGGACACAAGCTCTGGTGACAACATTACTTTGTAGGGATTTCCTCTCACTTCCTGTTTTGGCTATGGGGCAAGAAACGTAAGAGAAATCTCTGCAATGTGAGACACGTGTCAAAAAGAAAAAAAAAAAACCTGACAGGGGTTATAACGCTCCATTACCATATCCAAAGAGAAAAAAAAAAGTTTGAACTTTAGGCTGGCCATACATGATACAATTTTCTTGTACACTTTTCCTTTAGATTTGCCAAAAAGCATATAATATGAGGTCAAACCTAAACAACACTTTCAATTGTACACAATTAGGCGGGCCCTTGCACTACACAGTTGAAGGTAAATCTAAAGGAAATTGGGCAGAAATCGGACAGAAATTTGTAAAGAAATTGTTTAGTGTATGGCCAGCCTAAAGTTCTTCTTTAAATCTTTACCGTAGGGAGAGAAAAAAAAAACTGGCTAACCAGTCATTAGATGAGTTCTCCTACACTCAAACTGTCCGGACATAATGAATGGGTGGAAGGCATGTCATATAATAAATGAAGGGGTGATCTGCTGAGGATAAAATGTATGAGGAGGTTTATTATAGCATCTGTTACTGTAAGCTGAATATAGCCTAAAGTAGTTAAATATAAACCATAATAATATACACATACACTTAAAAATGATACAGTAAGCAACTAAATCAACAAACGATGTCAAAGCCAAAACACCGAGCAGTAGGCTCTCATAAGCAGGACCCTCTAATCCCTCCTGTATTGAATTGTAATGGCACGATCTGCCTTCATTTTGTACAGCGCTACGCAAACTGTAGGCGCCATTAAAAGTGATCAACCTTTTTTTTTTTCCAACTATTTCCCACCTGTAGGACATCATATGACTTTTGAGTGAAGATACCCGGATGATGCCTTCAGCTAGGCATCATCGCGGTATCTTTTTTGCTCTGTAATGTAATGGCAATCTCAGCACTAATTAGCTGCTGGACTGCTTTTACAAACAGTGGGAAGGGTGCCCCCTGCCCCTTCCTGGCAGGACAGGAGAGCCCAGGATTTAAAGCGGAGTTTCAGTTAAAAAAAAAAAAATACAAATTAGCAGCTACAAAAAAAAAAAAAAAAAAAAAAAAAAAAAACAAAACTGTAGCTGCTGACTTTTACCCCCTGGTTTACATCTGTGCAGGTGGTGCCGCTGCGGATCCGCACGAAAATCCGTGCAGCCGCACCACACGCACAGAGAATTGTGGACCCGCAGGCAGGTGCCATTAGTTCTAATGGCACGCCGCCCGCACTGGAAAACGCAACCGTACTGGGAACCTCGGCTGCGTTTTCCAAAGTAGTGCAGGGACTCCTTTCCCTGCGTGTCACGGGCAAAATGCGGTCCGCAAAGGTGTGAACCTAGGGTCAAAATACGGACACTTACCTGTCCCTTGGTTCAGCGGTGTCCTCACCACCGCTGGTTTCACTGGAAGTCTTCTCTCCCTGGTGCCGGCATCTTTAGTGTGGGCAGCTACAGCTTGCGGCTTCACAGCCGGGTGCCCACTGCGCATGCGTGAGAAGAGCTGCACTTTGTGAATGGCCCCGTAGTCTTCTGTGACTTGTCACGTGTCCCACAAGACTACAGGGAGGGGGCGGGCAACTTCCGCTTCTGATCGCGTTAGGTCATCACAGCGGAAGTGGGAGCGGGTACCTGTCAATTTCGGGTACTCGCTCCCCCCCTACTCCCCAATGGTGCCAATCCTTAATTCCTTCACGCCGGCCGCACACAAATGTGCGGCCTCCTGGCGTCTGGGCCTAGACGTCAAGCGGCCGCATAATTTGCGTTCATGTAACAAAAAACATATGTGCCCTGCGCGCTCCCAGCACACATGTGAGGTACTCACAGAAAGGTCCCGGTCCGCTCTTTCGATCGGAACCTTTCCTGATCATGTGACCGGCCGTGACGTCACGACGGCCACATGACACTAAGCCACGCCCCGTCCCGCCCACCTCCCAGCGCAGGAACTCCTCTTCACGCCGGGACGATCCGGCGTGAAGGGGTTATTGGGGAGCAGGGGACAAGGGCTTAAAGCTGAATTTCCCATTTTGGGAGGAGCTCCGCTTTAAGCCAGCGCTTCCCACCAGCTTACCATAGAGCTGAAGAGGAACCGGAAATATTAATAATATTTTTCACACAAATAGAGCTTTCTTTTGGTGGTATTTAATTACCACTGAGTTTATTTTTTGCTAAATAAAACAAAACAAAAAAAAACCTGAAACTTTTGAAAAAAGCAACCGCACTTTTCATTGCTTCTGGTATAAAATTTTGCCAGGGTCCGGGCACGTGCACAAAGAGGCCCCGGACGTGTGGGTGCAGCAAGGCCCCGGCCGGACGTTCATTCATAATACTGACAGATCACTCAGCTTAGAGAGATGGGTGGGGCTCTATACTGGCTGTACCTCCCCTCACTGCAATGGCCATAATTTGGGCTTTAGAATGGGGTGGAGCCAGGTACAATGGTGCCACTGATCAGAAGGGGACCAATTGCTATATGCATTCCTGGGGAATTAAATAAAATGTTTTTTTCTTAAACCTGTTCCTGCCTGTGTAACACATGTGCAGTGGCAAAAAAGGTGGGCTTCAACGCCTACACATATGCATTGATGACACTGCACACTCCCAGCACAGAACCCAAGCTGGTAAAAACAGCTCTGGGCCCCCGGCGGGACCGGCTCCTGTTCATGTGACAGCCATTCACAGTGGTCATATGATCACTGATCCACATGATTTCTCTTCATACCCCCCAAAAGGCAGTCAGAATTTTTTTAAAGGGATGCGAGGATGGTGGAAAAGGGTTAAGCAGACAATGAACAGAAGTCATAACCGATCACCGGGTGCCTACTATCACCGCTCCGAGGTGGGCACTGGCTGTAATGTATTAGGTGTACTGGCTACCCAACTCCTGGGATCCTTTCAGCCAAGTGTGTAGGTAAAACACACACACACACACACACACACACACACACACACCTTCTGTACTGAAATGTATTGTAATTGTACTGTGTCCCTTATATTGTATAGAGCTGCGCAAACTGTTGGCGCCATATAAATCCTGTATAATATATATATATATATGTGTAGTAGAAGATGTTATAGTGAGCGCTACTTTAAATAGTAAAGAGGTATATAAATATGTATACACAACAAAGCTAATGAGCTGCTGATACACCGAAAAGGTAACCAAACGAAAACCTCCAACAATACATATATATCCAAATAGAATGGTGCAGCACTAAATAGTAAACACGGTTAATACACACAACATACTAGTGCGAATTCATACACATGCGTGATATCACTCTGATGGTGATCTGTAAATATTAAAAGTTCAATATAATAGTGCAGATCATAGGGAGATCCTAATTCCAGGTGAGTGGACGTCCTGATCCAAGGTGTGACAATAGGTGTGAACCACACAAATAGGTGAAAATCGCACTCACCAGATGTGCGTTTAAAATACGCAATATGTAATCCTGCGTCACCAGGCCATAGATCGATCATCAGATCCTGGATCAGATTACCCACAGATCACCATCCCGGTTCCACAGAAGCAAGGTCATCAGAAACTGCTACCAGGTATCACCACCAGGGTCATGATTCCTCCAAATGGGCACTGCGAATTATAGCACTCACACAGAGTGCCCAATAAGAGACCACATAGCGTGATACTGCTTAAGGTACCTTTATTCAGGGTTGGTTGGTGTGGGGTACATAAAAAGATTTTGAAGAGAAAATTTACTGACCATATGTTCCAGGGTATCTACCAGCGGTGGTTAGGTGTCCTGCTGCTGCTGCTGCTGCCCCCCCCGACGCGTTTCGTGCGATGCACGTATTCATAGGGTTCAGGTTTGGATATATATATATATATATATATATATATATATATATATATATATATATATATATAAACACACACACACACACACACATACATACATATACACACAGACACATAAATGAGTACACCCTTTTTGAAAAGTACGATTTCAATCAATATCTCAATGAAGACAAGAACAATTTCCAAAATGCTGACAAAACTGATTTTTATAGAACATTTTTTCGGCTCATGACATGAAAGTAAGGTTAATAATATAACTTAGATGTTTTACTCAAATTAGTTGATGCAAAAATGAATCCACCCCACAAAAACTACTCCATTTAGTATTTTGTATGACCTCCACGATTTGTAAGGACAGTACTAAGTCTTCTAGGCATGGAATGAACAAGTTGGCGGCATATTGCAATATCGATCTTTTTCCGTTCTTCAAGAACAACCTCTATTAGAGCCTGGACGCTGGATGGAGAGTGATGCTCAACTTTTCTCTTCCCATGATTGTGATTCCTACTGAACCAGACTGAGAGACCATTTAAAGGCTCAGGAACCCTTTGCAGGTGTTATGGCTTAATTAGCTGATTAGAGTGGGACACTTTGAGCCGAGAATATTCCACCTTTTCACAATATTCTCATTTTCTGAGATTTTGGATTTGGGGTTTTCATGAGCTGTAAGCCATAATCATCACAATGAGGACAAATCACGGCTTGAACTATCTTGCTTTGCATGCAATGAGTCTATCTCAGCCAAGAGAAAGATGAGAGACATGAGACCGAACAATGCAGAAATGCTGAAGGCCGCTATTGAAGCATCCTGGTCTTCCATAACACCTCAGCAGTGCCACAGGCTGATAGCTTCCATGACACGCCGCATTGAGGCAGTAATTGCTGCAAAAGGGGCCCAAACCAAGTACTGAGTACATATGCATACTTCTACTTTTCAGAGGTCCGATATTGTTCTATGTACAATCCTTGTTTTATTGATTGCATGGAATATTCTCATTTTCTGAGATTGTGGATTTGGAGTTTTCATGATCTGTAAGCCATAATCATCACAATGATGACAAATCACAGCTTGAACTATCTTGCTTTGCATGTAATGAGTCTATCTCATATATTAGTTTCACCTTTTAAGTTGCATTACTGAAATAAATGAACTTTTGCACGATATTGTAATTATTTGAGATATATATTTTTATATATATTATATACGCACACACACTACTATTCTATTGTTCTGTGCATTTGACTGAAAATAATTTAAAAGAGAAAAAGTATCTTTGCCTCTTCCTTTATATACTGGATTTATATACAGTATATGGGTGGAGGATGGGAGATGGCTGAAGAATGTGCATGGACTAGTGAAATATATATGCCTCACCCCTGTAACAAATAGTGCGTGTGTGTGTGTGTGTATATATATATATATATATATATATATATATATATATATATATATATATACAGTTGTGACCAAAATTATTCAACCCCCAATGCTGTAAAGGGGTTTAGGGACTATAGTGTACATTTGGAATTGTATTCAGAATCAAATCCTACAAGGACGTTGTAACTACCCAAATGCAACTAAAATGACATCAATTGTTTATGTAATACAGTAGTAAATGGTTCTTATGTGGTTTCTTCATTGCCACAATTATTCAACCCCTTAAAGACTACCACTCTGAAGAACAGAGGTTCATACAGGTGCTTTCCATCAGGTATTGAAAACACCTGTGGATGTCACCGAGCAGCAATCAAGCATAATAAGCACCAATTAGGCAGCTTTAAAATGACTGTGATACTCAGCTCCTTCTAGACATTTACTGGTGTGGTTACAAACATGGTGAAGGCAAGAGAATGGTCCAGGAAGACAAGAGAAGAGGTGATTTCTCTTCACAGGAAGGGCAATGGCTATAAGAAGATTGCAAAGATGTTAAACATACCAAGAGACACCTTAGGAAGCATCATTCGCAAATTCAAGGCAAAGGGCACTGTTGAAACGCTACCTGGTCGTGGCAGAAAGAAGATGCTGACTTCGACTGCTGTGCGCTACCTGAAGCGTAGAGTGGAGAGAAGTCCCCGTGTGACTGCTGAGGAACTGAGAAAAGATTTGTCAGATGTGGGTACAGAAGTTTCAGCCCAGACAATAAGACGCACACTGCGTAATGAAGGCCTCCGTGCCAGAACTCCCAGGCGTACCCCCTTGCTGTCTCCAAAGAATAAGAAGAGTCGACTGCAGTATGCCAAAAGCCATGTGGACAAACCACAAAAGTTGTGGGATAGTGTTCTGTGGACTGATGAAACAAAATTAGAACTGTTTGGGCCCATGGATCAACGCTATGTTTGGAGGAGGAAGAACAAGGCCTATGATGAAAAGAACACCTTGCCTACTGTGAAGCATGGTGGAGGGTCAATCATGCTTTGGGGCTGTTTTGCTTCTGCAGGTACAGGGAAGCTTCAGCGTGTGCAAGGTACCATGAATTCTCTTCAGTACCAGGAGATATTGGATGGAAACGTGATGCAGTCCGTCACACACCTGAGGCTTGGGAGACGTTGGACCTTTCAACAGGACAATGATCCCAAGCATACCTCCAAGTCCACTAGAGCATGGTTGCAGAGGAAAGGCTGGAACATTTTGGAGTGGCCATCGCAGTCACCAGACTTAAATCCGATTGAGAACCTCTGGTGGGACTTAAAGAAAGCAGTTGCAGTGCGCAAGCCTAAGAATGTGACTGAACTGGAGGCCTTTGCCCATGAAGAATGGGCGAAGATACCCGTAGATCGCTGCAAGACACTTGTGTCAAGCTATGCTTCACGTTTAAAAGCTGTTATAACTGTAAAAGGATGCTGTACTAAGTACTAAGATTGAATGTCACTTGGGGGTTGAATAAAACTGATAATGCTGTGAGCACAGAAAAGACATTTGTGGTTATTTCATTATAACTGTTATGTTATATTTGTCTGACCTACAAGTGCCTCTTTAATGTAAATGTAAGCAAGATGACTGAATGATCAAAAGCAATGTCAAACTGGCCAAAACACTCAATTTCAGTGGGGGTTGAATAATTTTGGTCACAACTGTATATATATATATATATATATATATATATATATCAAGCTGTAGAGTATACAATGCAATCTCAGGCGGTTTCTTCTGGAACAAAGACACAAAGCAAGTCTGTACAAGCTGTGTATTATTATGTACACAGACACTATTTATAAAACACACATGCTGTATATATCATACATACACAGTATTTATACACACACATATGTTATACAAACACACACAAGGCCCTTCACCGCCCCTCTGTACAGCTAATCCGCGGTGGATCACTTTTTAGAGGCGATAAAGCAGCAGATTGCTCCTACACCGCTGTTTTTGTATCCCTATTTTACACTGAAATATTGCTGTCCCAGCATTTGGCACATGGTTTGTGGCGTGCTCCTATTGACTTTAATGAACATGTTTGGCAAGAGGCCCTGCCTGATAGTGAAAACTGCTGCACTGCCAATCAGAGCGTCCCAGCCACAGCAACGTGTACAGATCTGAGTGTCTGCCATTTAAACTTGTAGCTAGGCAGTTGGGGGGGGGGGGTGTTAATATGAGAGAAAGTGGTTAAAAAGGAGGATCAAACTGCCTCTTTTTAGCCTGGGTTCACACTACAGCGGTCCGGTAAATCCCATGTGATTTGCACAGGAACCGCACCGCATTCCTATACCAATCACATGCGATTTGTGTGCGGTGCGATCGGAGCCGTACATACACAGCACCCGCACCAAGAACAAGCAGGAGCCTTTTTTGGTCCGCACTAGAATCTGATCGCATAGGTATTCAAACCCATGCGATCCGATTCTGCATATCGCACTGCATTTTTTGGGCCTACGTCGGGGTGTTGTTTACATACACACCTGCATCAGTTCGCATGAATAGGGTGCGATTCTGATGCGATGTGGAATTTGCACTGAAAGCGCTGCGAATTCCACACTGCATCAATGTAAACCAGGGCTTAAAGCACCTTAACCAGCAGTGTGAGCTCAGAGTAAAACATACACACATTATATATATTTTGTACGCACATATACTTATGTACACACATTTATCTATATTAGACATTTAGACCTACAAAGTGTACGTCTCAAAAAAAAAAAATATATATGTGTATATATAACACACACACATGCATGCGTTATATACACACAAACACATACAATATTTAAACACATATCCTATACATACACTACAAATATCATAGTGTATACATATATATTATAGTGTATATTTATTTACATACACACACTTTTTCTCTTTTTATAATACAGTATGCAAAACACACACACAGAAAAAAACACATATACAATACACAAACACATATATTAGACATACACTGCATATTTATTTTTTTTAACAATACAGTATGCAAACACACAAAATAAAAACATACACACGATATGTAAACACGCAAACTATAAATATATACACACACATATAAGCTGTATAAACACACAATTTTAAAACCCATACATACAATATATATATATTTTTTTATTTTTATAATACAGTATGCAAAACACACACAAAAAAAAAACACATACAATACACAGACATAGATTAGACATAGATTGCATATATTATAGTGTGTATATATATTTTTTTTTTTGTTAACAATACAGTATGCAAACAAAAAAAAATACACACGCAAACTATATATATATATATATATATATATATATATATATATATATATATATATATATATCTCATACACAGTAGATGTCTCATACATGTGTTTACAATGTGTGTGTGTATATATATATATATGTGTATGTATGTATATATGTGTGTGTATATATATATATATATATATATATATATATATATACACACACACACACACATATATGTATATATATATATATATATATATATATATATATATACATACATATACACACACACACACATATATGTATGTGTATATATATATATATGTATGTGTATATATATATATATATATATATATATATATACATACATATATATACACACACATATATACATACATACACACATACGTACACACACACATACATATATATACATACACACATACATATATACACACACACACACATATATACATACATACACACATACATATACATACATACATACACACACACATATATACATACATACATACATATATATACATACACATATAAACACACAATAATAAAGCCCATACATACAATATTTGGACATATATATATTAGACATACAATAGAATACACACAGATATATATATATATAGTTCTATACACTGTACACCCCTTTCCCCTCCCCCTCGTCTCCTCAGTGCTCGCTCACACTCACCCGTCCTCCCGGGGGCGCGCGCACGCGCGTTCCCGCTTCCAACCGCCGTCGGGGCGTTCTTGATCCCGCTCCGTTCCCCTCCGGGGTTCGGTGGGGGGTTAGTGCCGGTACAGTCCGCCAGTCTCTGAGTGTGACCGCCCCGCCCGCTGGTGCCGGAGAGAAGCGGAGACTGGAGCCGGACAGGTTTGGCCCAATGCGCATGCTCCCAATCCCGGCCAGCCGCCGCTGCGCATGCGCCCCCTCCTTTCCAGCCAGACATGAAATAACTTTATTGACAAAGGCAGACGGCGACAGCCCAGTGTCTCTGTATGGAGGCAGACGGGGAGATATAAATAAAAGAAGGCGGTATAAGGGTGGGCGTTGGCGGGACGGAGGCGCGCCGGTGTCGGGGCTCTCGGTGAGGCGGCGGAGGATCTTCTAGGCTGAGTGCCAGAGCGCGGGCTGATAACTCTTATCTCATTAGCATGTTATCTGTAGGCCCCGCCCATCCCGTGTGTTTATCAGAGCAGACCGTGTATGCGGAGGGCGTGTCCAATGAGCCTGGAGGGGCCCAGACACTGCTATGATTGGACAATGACTTCCCTGAGCTGTAGGCTTAAAGGAACACTCCACTTTCATAAAAAAACATTCATTTTTTTTAAAAAGGTGACAAAGTTTGTTCAAATTGAGCGATCCACATCCAACAAAAAGATCAAATAACCGGAGCAAGATAAAAATGGCCAACAGCGAGCAATGCATAGTGATCGTGTCCATCGACTCAATCTTTCGGTTGTGATGGGAAAAAACTAGATCATATAGAGCTGATCGATGGCGGTTTTTCATGTTCTTACACATAGAGCGAGCAAAAGTGATTCAGAAAGGACACAAAAAATGTCATCGATCAACTCTATGTTCGTTTTATTATCCACCACAACCGTCTGACTTGGGTTGTTGACAAACGACGCTGTCTTATCGCTCCGCCGATTATGTCTCAATCACTTGTTTTGATGAATCAGAAATGGGGAGTTGAGTTTATCATCACATAAAATTGATCGCACACACTTCAATGCTATTATCTAGTCATTGTGCGATTTGGTCAGAATGATCAAATCCTCCGTTCCAAAGTCACATCCAAGTTGCACCCATCAAAAGTCACACCCACGGAGTTAGAGTCGCATCGATTTGACAGCTTCCATTGCAGACAATAGTTACATAGTCTGGCTGAAAAAAGACAAAAGTCCATCCAGTTCAACTATAAAAAAAAAAAAAAAAAAAAGTGATAATCCTATACCCACAGTTGATCCAGAGGAAGGCAAAAAAACCAGCAAAGCACGATCCAATTTGCTCCTGCAGGGGAAAAAATTCCTTCCTGAGAGGCAATCAGATATTCCCTGGATCAACTTTACCTATAAATGTTATATCCAGTTATATTCTGTGTATCCAAGAAAGAATCCAGGACTTTCCTACAGCAATCCAGTGAGCTGGCCACAACCAACTCTTGAGGGAGTCTTCCACATTTTTCATAGCTCTCACTGTGAAGAAACCTTTCCGTGTTTGGAGATTAAATTTATTTTCCTCCAGATGTAAAGAGCGCCCCCTTGTCCTCTGTGATGACCTCAGGGGGAATAACTCACCGAGTTCACTATATCAATCACTGATGTATTTACACATGGAGATCATATCCCCCCCTTATGTATTATACATGGAGATCATATCCCCCCCTTATGTATTATACATGGAGATCATATCCCCCCCTTATGTATTATACATGGAGATCATATCCCCCCCTTATGTATTATACATGGTGATCATATCCCTCCTTATGTATTATACATGGAGATCATATCCCCCCTTATGTATTATACATGGAGATCATATCCCCCTTATGTATTATACATGGAGATCATATCCCTCCTTATGTATTATACATGGAGATCATATCCCTCCTTATGTATTATACATGGAGATCATATCCCCCCTTATGTATTATACATGGAGATCATATCCCCCCTTATGTATTATACATGGTGATCATATCCCCCCTTATGTATTATACATGGTGATCATATCCCCCCTTATGTATTATACATGGAGATCATATCCCCCCTTATGTATTATACATGGTGAACATATCCCCCCCTTATGTATTACAGTCATGGCCGAAATTGTTGGCACCCTTGATATTTTTCCTGAAAATCAAGTATTTCACACAAAAAAGGTATTGCATTAACACATGTTTTGCTATACACATGTTTATTCCCTTTGTATGTATTGGAACAAATATAAAACAGAGGCAGAAAAGCAAATATGACATAATGTCACACAAAACCCCAAAAATGGGCTGGACAAAAGTATTGGCACCCTTAACTTAATATTTGGTTGCACACCCTTTGGAAAACATAACTGAAATCAGTCGCTTCCTATAACCATCAATAAGCTTCTGACACCTCTCACCCGGAATTTTGGACCACTCTTCCTTTGCAAACAGCTCCAGGTCTCTCTTATTGGAAGGACACCTTTTCCCAACAGCAATTTTAAGATCTCTCCACAGGTGTTCAATGGGATTTAGATCTGGGCTCATTGCTGGCCACTTCAGAACTCTCCAGCGCTTCTTTGCCATCCATTTCTGAGTGCTTTTTGACGTATGTTTGGGGTCATTGTCCTGTTGGAAGACCCAGGATCTTGGACGCAAACCCAGCTTTCTGACACTGGGCCCTACAGTGCGACCCAAAATCCTTTGGTAATCCTCAGATTTCATGATGCCTTGCACACAGTCAAGGCACCCAGTGCCAGAGGCAGCAAAACAACCCCAAAACATCATTGAACCTCCACCATATTTTACCGTAGGTACTGTGTTTTGTTCTTTGTAGGCCTCATTCCGTTTTCGGTAAACAGTAGAATGATGTGCTTTACCGAAAAGCTCTATCTTGGTCTCATCTGTCCACAAGACGTTTTCCCAGAAGGCTTTTGGCTTACTCAAGTACATTTTGGCAAACTGTAGTCTTGCTTTTTTATGTCTCTGTGTCAGCAGTGGGGTCCTCCTGGGTCTCCTGCCATAGCGTTTCATTTCATTTAAATGTCGACGGATAGTTCGCGCTGACACTGATGCTCCCTGAGCCTGCAGGACAGCTTGAATGTCTTTGGAACATGTTTGGGGCTGCTTATCCACCATCCGGACTATTCTGCGTTGCAATCTTTCATCAATTTTCCTCATCCGTCCACGACCAGGGAGATTAGCTACAGTGCCATGGGTTGCAAACTTCTTGATAATGTTGCGCACTGTGGACAAAGGCAAATCTAGTTCTCTGGAGATGGACTTGTAACCTTGAGATTGTTGATATTTTGCCACAATTTTGGTTCTCAGGTCCTCAGACAGTTCTCGTCTCCTCTTTCTGTTGTCCATGCTTAGTGTGGCACAGACAGACACACAATGCAAAGGTTAAGTGAACGTCTCTCCTTTTTATCTGCTTTCAGGTGTGATTTCTATATTGCCCACACCTGTTACTTGCCCCAGGTGAGTTTACAGGAGCATCACATGCTTGTAACATTCTTATTTATCCGCAGTTGTGAAAGGGTGCCAATACTTTTGTCCAGCCCATTTTTGGAGGTTTGTGTGACATTATGTCGAATTTGCTTTCTTTCCTCCCTTTTTTTGTTTTGTCCCAATACACACAAAGGGAATAAACATGTGTATAGCAAAACATGTGTTAATGCAATACGTTTCGTGAGAAATACATGATTTCCTGGAGAAATATCAAGGGTGCCAACAATTTCGGCCATGACTGTATACATGGAGATCATACCCCCCCTTATGTATTATACAAGGTGATCATATCCCCCCTTATGTATTATACATGGTGATCATATCCTCCTTATGTATTATACATGGAGATCATATCCCCCTTATGTATTATACATGGAGATCATATCCCCCCTTATATATTATACATGGAGATCATATCTCCCCTAATGTATTATACATGGAGATCATATCCCCCCTTATGTATTATACATGGAGATCATATCCCCCCCATATGTATTTACATGGAGATCATATCTCCCCTAATGTATTATACATGGAGATCATATCCCCCCTTATGTATTATACATGGAGATCATTTCCCCCCCATATGTATTATACATGGAGATCATATCCCCCTTATGTATTATACATGGAGATCATATCTCCCCTAATGTATTATACATGGAGATCATATCCCCCCTTATGTATTATACATGGAGATCATATCCCCCCCATATGTATTTACATGGAGATCATATCTCCCCTAATGTATTTTACATGGAGATCATATCCCCCCTTATGTATTATACATGGAGATCATATCCCCCCCATATGTATTTACATGGAGATCATATCTCCCCTAATGTATTATACATGGAGATCATTTCCCCCCCATATGTATTATACATGGAGATCATATCCCCCTTATGTATTATACATGGAGATCATATCCCCCTTATGTATTATACATGGGGATCATATCCCCCTTATGTATTATACATGGAAATCATATCCCCCTTATGTATTATACATGGAGATCATATCCCCCCCTTATGTAGTATACATGGAGATCATATCCCCCTTATGTATTATACATGGGGATCATATCCCCCTTATGTATTATACATGGAGATCATATCCCCCTTATGTATTTATACATGGAGATCATATCTCCCCCCTTATGTATTTATACATGGAGATCATATCCCCCCCTTATGTATTATACATGGTGATCATATCCCCCTTTATGTATTATACATGGAGATCATATCCCCCCTTATGTATTATACATGGAGATCATATCCCCCTTATGTATTATACATGAAGATCATATCCCCCCTTATGTATTATACATGGAGATCATATCCCCCTTATGTATTATACATGGAGATCATATCCCCCTTATGTATTATACATGGAGAGCATATCCCCACCTTATGTATTATACATGGTGATCATATCCCCCCCTTATGTATTTATACATGGAGATCATATCTCCCCTAATGTATTATACATGGAGATCATATCCCCCCTTATGTATTATACATGGAGATCATATCCCCCCTTATGTATTATACATGGAGATCATATCCCCCTTATGTATTATACATGGAGATCATATCCCCCTTATGTATTATACATGGGGATCATATCCCCCCTTATGTATTATACATGGAGATCATATCCCCCTTATGTATTATACATGGAGATCATATCCCCCTTATGTATTATACATGGTGAGCATATCCCCCCTTATGTATTATACATGGAGATCATATCCCCCCTTATGTATTATACATGGAGATCATATCCCTCCTTATGTATTATACATGGAGATCATATCCCCCCCTTATGTATTATACATGGAGATCATATCCCCCTTATGTATTATACATGGAGATCATATCCCCCTTATGTATTATACATGGAGATCATATCCCCCCTTATGTATTATACATGGAGATCATATCCCCCTCTTATGTATTATACATGGTGATCATATCCCCCCTTATGTATTATACATGGTGATCATATCCCCCCTTACGTATTATACATGGAGATCATATCCCCCCTTATGTATTATACATGGAGATCATATCCCCCCTTATGTATTATACATGGAGATCATATCCCCCCTTATGTATTATACATGGTGATCATATCCCCCCTTATGTATTATACATGGAGATCATATCCCCCTTATGTATTATACATGGAGATCATATCCCCCCTTATGTATTATACATGGTGATCATATCCCCCCTTATGTATTATACATGGAGATCATATCCCCCCTTATGTATTATACATGGAGATCATATCCCCCCTTATGTATTATACATGGAGATCATATCCCCCCTTATGTATTATACATGGTGATCATATCCCCCTCTTATGTATTATACACGGAGATCATATCCCCCCTTATGTATTATACATGGTGATCATAGCCCCCTCTTATGTATTATACACGGAGATCATATCCCCCCTTATGTATTATACATGGAGATCATATCCCCCCTTATGTATTATACATGGAGATCATATCCCCCCTTATGTATTATACATGGAGATCATATCCCCCCTTACGTATTATACATGGTGATCATATCCCTCCTTACGTATTATACATGGAGATCATATCCCCCCTTACGTATTATACATGGGGATCATATCCCCCCTTACGTATTATACATGGCGATCATACCCCCCTTATGTATTATACATGGTGATCATATCCCCCCCTTATGTATTATACATGGAGATCATATCCCCCTTATGTATTATACATGGAGATCATATCCCCCTTATGTATTATACATGGTGATCATATCTCCCCCTTATGTATTATACATGGAGATCATATCCCCCCTTATGTATTATACATGGTGATCATATCCCCCCTTATGTATTATACATGTAGATCATATCCCCCCCTTATGTATTATACATGGAGATCATATCCCCCCTTATGTATTATACATGGAGATCATATCCCCCCCTTATGTATTATATATGGAGATCATATCCTCCCTTATGTATTATATATGGAGATCATATCCCCCTTATGTATTATACATGGAGATCATATCCCCCCTTATGTATTATACATGGAGATCATATCCCCCCTTATGTATTATACATGGTGATCATATCCCCCCTTATGTATTATACATGGAGATCATATCCCCCTTATGTATTATATATGGAGATCATATCCCCCCCCCCTTATGTATTATACATGGTGATCATATCCCCCCTTATGTATTATACATGGAGATCATATCCCCCCTTATGTATTATACATGGAGATCATATCCCCCCTTAATCTCCTCTTCTCAGTAGAGAATACATTCAGTTCCTCTAATCTTTCCTCATAGCTGAGCTCCTCCATGCCTCTTATCAGTTTGGTTGCCCTTCTCTGTACTTTCTCCAGTTCCCCAATGTGCTTTTTGTGAATTGCTGCTCAAAACTGAACTGCATATTCCAGATGAGGTATATCTAATGATTTGTACAGGGTGTGACTTGTCTTTGAAATGACCAAATCGAATGACAATTCGCACTGGTGTGACCAGGGACATACTTTCCTATATGCAGGAAAAAACACTGTGAAACACTGTATCAATCGCAACATGTGAACCTAACTATAGTACCCCATAATGACAAAGTGAAAACAGAATTTTAGAACTTTTTGCAAATGTATGAAAAAATAAAAGACTTAAATATATCCCATTGGCGTAAGTATTCAGACCCTTTGCAACAACATTTGAAGTTTGGCTCAGGTGCCTCCCATTTCTTTCTTTGTCATTGAGATGTTTCCACGCCGTGATTGGAGGCCACACAGCTGACAAGACATACTGTATCAGAGAAAAAGCCATGAGGTGAAAGGAACTGCCTGCAGAGCTCAGAGACAGGATTACTGTAAGGCACAGATTTGGGGAAGGCTGCAAAAAAAATTCTGCTGCTCTGAAGGTTCCCAAGAGAACAGTGGCCTCCATAATTCTTGAATGGAAGAAGTTTGGCACAACCAGGACTCTTCCAAGAGCTGGTCACCCGGCCAAACTGAGCAATCAGAGGAGAAAGGCCTTAGTAAGAGAGGTTACCAAGAACCCAATGGTCACTCCGACTGAGCTTCAGAGATCCTGTGTGGAGATGGGACAAAGTTCCAGAAGGACAACCATCACTGCAGCCCTCCACCGATCTGGGCTTTATGGCAGAGTGGCTGGATGGAAGGTTCTCCTCAGTGCAAAACACATGAAAGCTCGCTTGGTGTTTGCAAAAAAGCACCTGAAGGACTCTCAGACTGTGAGGAACAATATTCCTCTGGTCTGATGAAACCAAGATTCAACTGTTTGGCCTCAATTCTAAACAATATATCATTAAAAAGTCAGGCACCGCTCATCACTTGCCCATTACCATCCCAACAGTGAAGCATGGTGGTGGCAGGCTCAAGCTATGGGGGTGTTTTTCAGCAGCAGGGACTGGGAGGCTGGTCGGGGTTGAGGGAATGATGAATGGAGCAAAGTACCAAGATATCCTCAATGAAAACCTGTTCTACAGCGCTCAGGACCTCAGACTGGGCCAAAGGTCCACCTTCCAACATGACAACAATCCTAAGCACACAGCCAAGACAACACAGGAGTGGCTTAGGGAAAACTCTGTAAATGTCCTAGAGTGGCCTAGCCAGAGCCCCGATTTGAACCCTATTGAACATCTCCGGACCTGAAAATGTCTGTCCACCGATGGCCCCCATGCAACCTGACTGAGCAAAGAAGAATGGCAGAAAGTCCCCCAATAAATTTAATAAATTTACAGAAATTCTGTTTTCGCTTTGTCATTCTGGGGTACTGAGTGTAGATTAATGAGGAAAAAAAATGAATGTAAACAACTGTAGTATCAGGCTGCAATATAACAACATTGAAAAAAGTGAAGGGGGTCTGAGCCCTGGTTCACACCGGTGCGACTCGTGATTTAAAAATCGCACCTGAAGTCGCATCTAATGTATTTTTATGGCACTGTCCACTGTCTATGGCCAGTCACATCAGCCTCTGTGCCAGAGGAGCTTACACTCTAATGCCCCCTCCCCCACAGTCACACACTATTATTATAATACATTTATATAGCGCTAACATATACCGCAGTGCTGTACAGAGAACACTGAGCCAGTCACATCAGTCTCTGTACCAGAAGAGCTTACACTTTAATGTCCCCCCACAGTCACACACTGTTAATATTATACATTTATATAGCTCTGACATATACTGCAGTGCTGTACACAGAACACTGAGTCACATCAGCCTCTGCACCAAAGGAGCTTACACTCTAATGTCCCCTCCCCCACAGTCACACACTATTATTATTATATATTTATATAGCTCTGACATATACCGCAGTGCTGTACAGAGATCACTGAACCAGTCGCATCAGCCTCTGTACCAGAGGAGCTTACACTCTAATTTCCCCCACACACTATTATTTTTACACATTTGTATAGCTCTGACATATACCGCAGTGCTGTAGAGGGTGTAAGCGCCTCTTTAAGTAGCTTCGCATAGCCAGCAGGTTTAACTCATTCTTCCTAATATATTATTGGTAGGAGTGTATGATCCAAGTACAGGGGCGGACTGACCATTGGGGAAAACGGGCACTGCCCGAGGGCCCGGACTGACCGTTGGGGAACACGGGCACTGCCCGAGGTCAGTAGGGGCCCCATGAGATGTCCCTGGTATCTTTCATAGGCTTTTTTGGGTGTGATTTGAGTGTGGGCGAGGACACAGGGGCTCCATGATCCCCTATTGCCCGGGGGCCCCATGAGTTGTCAGTCCGCCCCTGTCCAAGTATATATGACTTTCATTGTCATGTGACCCAGCCCTAAATATAGACAGCGACATCACTATTGTTCTATTCTGTACTTTAAATAAATTCTATTTATATATATCCAATGGCTATATCCAATGTCATTCCTAAATATAGATCTCCAAGCATACAGTATACAGAGATTATTTTTGGGAACAGCCCAGGTCAGCAAAGCTTTATATAGGAGACGCCTTATTCATTGGTGAGCAAAATAAAAATAGATGGAGGCTCTGTTCACATCATGCAGGAGTTGAGGTGTGTGCATGCGTTCCTGCGCGTTGTGTGTAGGGCAGCCCATTCATCTCATATGCACAAAATAAGTCCCTGTTCTCTTGCAAAATCGTACTGCACCGAACCGCATGATGCGCAAAAACACGCAGCAAAAGTGTTAAAGGAATAAAATGACGGGGAATGTGTGTATGGCTCTGTTCACACCATGCAGACGACATAGAGCACATGCATGTTAACGTGCGTTCCTGCACGTCACGTTTAGGGAAGCCCATTCATTTCAATGGGTTGCCCCATGTATGGAAAACGTGCAAAAGAAAGCCCAAATCACACCACATGCTACGGCACCATGTGTTTTGGCGTGCGCACATATGCGTGCGTTAGATCTGTGGGAGTGCTATTATTAATGGCTGAGTGATCATATGGTAAAAGTCCACTTTTATTGGCCCTTTTCCTGGATCCGTGATCAAGCTGTATCCGAAGGACACAGCGATTAAGGATCGTGCCAAGTGACTGCCCCATGGGTGGCCTCCTAGAACTAGCCGACTGTGCTCCATGTTGGTCTCAACTTTAAAGCCTTTTTAGAACAGAAAGTATTCACAGGTCTCATTCCATCACATATCAAAAAATAAGAGGATTATTCCTCATTTCAGGACAGTGGGCGGAGTCACAAAATTCATTGCTTTACAATCTATTGGCCAGATGCACATCCAGAACCACTGGTGTATAGTGCAAATATAGCAATAGTGCAATAATATACATTCATTTTTTTCTAAACTGCATACAGCTGTTTCAGACTTTTGGGCCATTATCAATGCAGTGTATGGAAACTATGGTTTCTCTGGGGTGGGGCTTGTGACCCAACAAGACAGTATAACTACCTTTAACAATTGTCTTCAGGCTGCTTATGTGTTGCACTGGGTCCTCTTCCTTTCCCAACAAAGGGGCAATCATTTCTTTCCCAACAATGGGACAATCTCCCAACACTGGAGCGATTCTCCAACAATGGGAGAATCACCCAACATAGGAGTGATTCTCCAACAATGGGAGATCTCTCAACTTTGGAGTGATTCTCCAACAATAGGACAATATCTCTCCTGACATTGGAACAATGCTCCAACAATGGGAGATCTCCCAACATTAGAGCGATTCTCCAATAATGGGACAATCTCCCAACATTAGAGGGATTCTCCAACAATGGGGGAATCACCCAACATTGGAGTAATTCTCCAACAATGGAACAATATCCCAACATTGGAGTGATTCTCCAACAATGGGAGAATCTTCCAAAATTGGAGTAATTCTCCAACAATGGAACAATGTCCCAACATTGGAGCGATTCTCCAACAATGAGAGATCTCCCAACATTGGAGCGATTCTCCAACAATAGGACAATGTCCCTCCCGAGATTGGAGCAATGCTCCAACAATGGGAGATCTCCCAACATTAGAGAGATTCTCCAACAATGGAAGAATCACCCAACATTGGAGCAATTCTCCAACAATGGGACAATGTCCCAACATTGGAGCAATTCTCCAACAATGGGAGAATCTTCCAACATTGGAGCGATTCTCCAACAATGGGAGAATCTCCCAACATTGGAGTGATTCTATAACAATGGGAGAATCTCCCAACATTGGAGCGATTCTTTAACAATGGGAGAATCTCCCTGCTTTGGAGCAATTCTCCACAATGGGAGAATCACGCAACATTGGAACAATTCTCCAACAATGGGAGAATCGCCCAACATTGGAGCAATTCTAGAACAATGGGACAATGTCCCAACATTGGAGCGATTCTCCAATAATGGGAGAATCTTCCAAAATTGGAGCAATTCTCCAACAATGAAAGATCTCCCAACATTGGAGCGATTCTCCAACAATAGGACAATCTCCCTCCCAACATTCCAACAATAGGAGATCTACCAACATTGGAGAGATTCTCCAATAATGGGACAATCTCCCAACATTAGAGAGATTCTCCAACAATGGGAGATCTCCCAACTTTGGAGCGATTCTCCAACAATGAGAGATCTTCCAACATTGGAGCGATTCTCCAATAATGGGACAATCTCTCTCCTGACATTGGAGCAATGCTCCAACAATGGGAGATCTCCCAACAATAGAGAGATTCTCCAACAATGGGAGAATCACCCGACATTGGAGCAATTCTAGAACAATGGGACAATGTCCCGACATTGGAGCAATTCTAGAACAATGGGAGAATCTTCCAAAATTGGAGTAATTCTCCAACAATAGGAGAATTTCCCAACATTGGAGCGATTCTCCAACAATGGGAGAAGCTCCCAACATTGGAGCGATTCTCCAACAATGGGAGAATCTCCTAACATTGGAGTGATTCTCCAACAATGGGAGAATCTCCCAGCTTTGGAGCAATTCTCCAACAAATGGACAATCTCCCAGCTTTGGAGCAATTCTCCAACAATGGGACAATTTCCCAACAGTGGAGCATTTCTCCAACAATGGGGCAATTTCCAAACAATTGGGCAATTCTTCAACAATGAAGTAATCCCAACTATTGGGCAATTTTCCAACAATGAAGCAATCCCAACAATGGGGAAAGTCTCCAATAATGGGGTAATCTCCCAACAATGAAGCAATCCTAACCCCAACGATGGGACAATTCTGCAACAATGGCACAATTCTCCAACAATGGGGCAATTTCCCAATAATGAAGCAATCCCAACAAGGGAGCAATTCTCCCACAATTAGTCAGTCTCCCAATAATTAGGCAATACCAACAATGGGGCAAATTTCCAACAATGGGACAATTCTTCAACAGTGAGGCAATTCTCCAACAATGGGGCAATCTCCCAACAATGGGGCAATCTTTGATGATGTAGAGTATGGCCCATTAGGCCCTGGTTTGGTTGGGCTTTAAATGTCAGTCACCTCTCCTTCACTCCCAGTTTTTATTTCTGCAGCCAGTACAGTCACTCTCACTACCAACCTGATTTAAAGCTGAACTCTAGGTATGATTTATTTAATTGCTACACTGGTCTGTATTTTCATTGGCAGAATGTAAGTATGCATATCTCATACCTGATTGGCTGCTGGGGAACTTGACAATCACTGTAGTAGTTGGCATTGCTACAGTGGTAGCCTTGCTCTATGGAGCCCTGTGCTGAGGGGCTTTCTTACTGAATACTGACCACAGGATGTTGCTTACTAGGCACTGCCACCATTCATAGAACGTCTTGTATTTTTTAATTGAATACAAAACTGTCCTCTAACCAGAGGATGTAGAGAGGAGGGGCAGAAATGTCACAGTTTCCTAACCAGGGTTTCTCAACCAGGGTTTCTCCAGAGGTTACCAGGGTTCCTCCAGAAGTTACCAGGGTTCCTCCAGAGGTTACCAGGGTTCCTCCAGAGGTTGCCAGGGTTCCCCCAGAGGTTACCAGGGTTCCTCCAGAGGTTGCCAGGGTTCCCCCAGAGGTTACCAGGGTTCCTCCAGAAGTTACCAGGGTTCCTCCAGAGGTTACCAGGGTTCCTCCAGAGGTTGCCAGGGTTCCCCCAGAGGTTGCCAGGGGTTCCTTGAGCAATCAACAATTTTTGCCTCTCAGGTAAGTTCCCAAAGACACCATTGATCTTTTTACCAATTTGTAGGGGGGTAATTCTTCCCAATGATCACGAGTGTGAGGAGCATTCTTACCTCTGACTATTACACTAATGTGTGATGAGTTGTAGATATAGTCATTTTTAGCAGGAGTCTCCTGAGAGCTGAAAGCTATGTCAAGGGTTCCTCTGCATTGAAAAGGTTGACAAAGGCTGCTATAAACCATCCAATCAGTGCATGTGTTGAAAAATATACAATACAGAAACCAGAAGATCACACCAATCACTGTAGTAGTGATGACTCGTATAGTGATTGTCCGCTTGCCCAGCAGTCCTTCATTCCCCTCTGGGTGATCTATGTTCATTGCAGGGATTTTAACAAATTTTTTCCTACCTTTTGTTATTCTGAAGAAATAGCTGTTTGTCTGTGTCCAAGTACAAAATGAATGTTTAATATTAGAGCACTTACCTGTCCTGGCATCCAGCGGTATCCTCACTTAAGACGATTCTTCAATCGGCTATCGGGTGCCGCCATCTTGACTATGGGAAGCTGGCAGTAAAGCCTTGAGGTTTCACAGCTGGTTTCCTACTGCGCATGCGTGAAGCGCGCTGCACTTTGTGAATGGGCCACAGTCTTCTCGGACCCGTGATGTGTCCCAAAAGGCTGCGGGGGAAGGAGTAGGGGCCAAACCTCCGGGTCAGTTCCCTGCAGAGAACTGAGCCGGAAGTGGGAGCGGGTACCTGTCAAAACCGGATACCCACTCCCCCCCAAAAGGTGCCAAATGTGGCAGTGGGGCGGGGGAGGCAGACAAGCCAAGCTTCCCCTTTTGGGCGGAACTCCACTTTAAGCCCCGTACACACGATGAGAATATCGGATGAATGATTGTACATTTTTGGGGTTTTTTTGCATGCTAGTCTCATATTGATAATGAAAAGGTTACTAAAGTTACGAAAATTCTCAGACAGAATAAAAATTTGGAAGTGATGTAATTCATTGTATTGTGTTTTCGTACTGAGAAATGACGGACGGACAGGAGGTCTCCTGTTCTGGGAGGACATCATATGGTGTCCTCCCACTCTAGCTGCGCATAAGCAGTGGATCGCTGATCGTGGTAAAGAGCCGATGATGTAGGGTCTTTACCATGTGATCAGCTGTGTCCAATCACAGCTGATCACATGTAAACAGGAAATGGCAGTTATCGGCATTCCTCTCCTCCCGCTGACAGCGCCTGAGATGAGGAGAGCCAATAAGTGGCAATCATCAGAGGGGACATCTACACTGATAATCAGGGCACTGATGACCAGCGCAGCCACATCAGTGCCCATCAATGCTGCCTTTAAGTGGCAGCACAGTGGCTAAGTGGTTAGCACTTCCGCCTGGCAGTACTGGGGTCGTTGGTTCGAATCCCAACCTCAGCACCACCTGCCTGGAGTTTGCACGTTCTCCGTGTCTGCGTGGGTTTCCTCCAGGTACTCCGGTTTCCTCCCACACTCCAAAGACATGCTGGTAGGTGAATTGGCTCCTGTCTAAATTGTCCCTAGTATGTGTATGTATGAATGTGAGTTAGGGACCTTAGATTGTACGCCCCTTGAGGGTTAGGGACCTTAGATTGTACACCCCTTGAGGGTTAGGGACCTTAGATTGTACGCCCCTTGAGGGTTAGGGACTGATGTGAATGTACAATATATATGTAAAGCACTGCGGAAATTGACGGCTCTATATAAGTACTTGAAATAAATAAAATAAATAAAGTGCCCATCAGTGATACTTGTCACTGCCCATCAGTGCTTCCTCATCAAAGCAGTCTATCAGTGCCACTTATCAGTGCCGCCTATCAGTGCTTCCTCATCAGAGCAGTCTATTAGTGCCCATCAGTGCCGCCTGTCAGTGCTTTCTCATCAAAGCAGTCTATTAGTGCCCATCAGTGTCGCCTGTCAGTTCTTCCTCATCAGAGCAGTCTGTTAGTGCCCATCAATGCCGCCTATCAGTGCTTCCTCATCAAAGCAGTCTATTAGTGCCCATCAGTGTCGCCTATCAGTTCTTCCTCATCAGAGCAGTCTGTTAGTGCCCATCAGTGCCGCCTATCAGTGCTTCCTCATCAGAGCAGTCTATTAGTGCCCATCAGTGTCGCCTATCAGTTCTTTCTCATCAGAGCAGTCTATTAGTGCCCATCAGTGTCGCCTATCAGTGCTTCCTCATCAAAGCAGTCTATTAGTGCCCATCAGTGTCGCCTATCAGTTCTTCCTCATCAGAGCAGTCTATTGGTGTCTATCAGTGTCGCCTATCAGTTCTTCCTCATCAGAGCAGTCTATTAGTGCCAATCAGTGCCACTTATCAGTGCTTCCTCATCAAAGCAGTCTATTAGTGTCCATCAGTGCCACCTATCAGTGCTTCTTCATCAAAGCAGTATATTAGTGCCCATCAGTGCTGCCTATCAGTTCTTCCTTATCAGAGCAGTCTATTAGTGCCCATCAGTGCTTCCTCATGAGAGCAGTCTATTAGTGCCCATCAGTGCTACCTATCAGTGCCCATCAGTGCCGTCTATCAGTTCTTCCTCATCAGAGCAGTCTGTTAGTGCCCATCAGTGCCGCCTATCAGTGCTTCCTCATCAAAGCAGTCTATTAGTGCCCATTAGTGTCGCCTATCAGTTCTTCCTCATCAGAGCAGTCTGTTAGTGCCCATCAGTGCCGCCTATCAGTGCTTCCTCATCAGAGTAGTCTATTAGTGCCCATCAGTGTCGCCTATCAGTTCTTTCTCATCAGAGCAGTCTATTAGTGCCCATCAGTGTCGCCTATCAGTGCTTCCTCATCAAAGCAGTCTATTAGTGCCCATCAGTGTCGCCTATCAGTTCTTCCTCATCAGAGCAGTCTATTGGTGTCCATCAGTGTCGCCTATCAGTTCTTCCTCATCACAGCAGTCTATTAGTGCCCATCAGTGCCACCTATCAGTGCCAATCAGTGCCACTTATCAGTGCTTCCTCATCAAAGCAGTCTATTAGTGTCCATCAGTGCCACCTATCAGTGCCGCTTATCAGTGCTTCTTCATCAAAGCAGTATATTAGTGCCCATCAGTGCTGCCTAGCAGTTCTTCCTTATCAGAGCAGTCTATTAGTGCCCATCAGTGCTGCTTATCAGTGCTTCCTCATGAGAGCAGTCTATTAGTGCCCATCAGTGCCACCTATCAGTGCCCATCAGTGCCGTCTATCAGTTCTTCCTCATCAGAGCAGTCTATTAGTGCCCATCAGTGCCGCCGTCAGTGCTTCCTCATCAGAGCAGTCTATTAGTGCCCATCAGTGCCTTCTATCAGTTCTTCCTCATCAGAGCAGTCTATTAGTGCCCATCAGTGCTTCCTCATCAGAGCAGTTTATTAGTGCCCATCAGTGCCGCCTATCAGTTCTTCCTCATCAGAGCAGTCTATTAGTGCCCATCAGTGCCACCTATCAGTGCCAATCAGTGCCACTTATCAGTGCTTCCTCATCAAAGCAGTCTATTAGTGTCCATCAGTGCCACCTATCAGTGCCGCTTATCAGTGCTTCCTCATCAGAGCAGTTTATTAGTGCCCATCAGTGCCGCCTATCAGTTTTTCCTCATCAGAGCAGTCTATTAGTGCCAGCCATCAATGCCACCTATCAGTGCCCATCAGTGCCTTCTATCAGTTCTTCCTCATCAGAGCAGTTTATTAGTGCCGGCCATCAATGCCACCTATCAGTGCCCATCAGTACTATCTGTCAGTGCCCATCAGTGATGCCTATCAGTGCACATCAGTGAAGGAGAAAAATTACTTATTTACAAATTTTGTAACAAACTTTTTTTCCCAAAAATGTTTGGTCTTTTTGTGTCTGGTCCAGTGGTGATTAAATACCACCAAAAGAAAGTTCTATCTGTCTAAAAAAAAAGGATAAAACTTTCATATGGGTACAGTGTTGCATGACCGCGCAATTGTCATTGAAAGTGTGACATTGAAAGCTGACAATTGTCCCGTGCAGGAAAGGGGCGGCAGATGAACGCGGTACTTCAATTTTCTGAATGAGGCTTTAGATTCACACCAGCGCACTGATCTGCGTTTCAGCGCAGCAGTAAAAAACGCAGCTCAACGGACGGACGTCTGATAAACAATCATTTCCAACGTGTCCTATTCACACCGTAACGCTGCAATGACCCGCGTTGCGCTAAAATTCAACAGGTAGGCATTTTAGCGCAACGGCATTGAGCGGATGTCAACGCAATGCGCGGGATATCCTGTGAAAATGCAGAACGCTTTAACGTGCGATAAAATGCATGTCAGCGGATGTCCGCACGCGACTACGGCGGATGGAGGAGTACATCGACTTTCTGTAGGATTTCATACACATCGGTGTGAATTGGCCCTCAGAATGTGGTGATGAAGGGGTCCGGAGTATGTGATCCGGGGTTCCCGGTGATGGCTCCATACACCGTACCGGGTGATGAGCAGGGGCAGACTGACCATTTGGAAACTCAGGCACTGCCCGAGGGCCCGGGGTCAGTAGGGGGCCCCATGAGATGCCCCTGGTACCTTTTTCATAGGCTTTTTTGAGTTTGGGCAAGGACACAGGGGCCCCATGATCCCCTATTGCCCGAGGGCCCCATGAGTTGTCAGTCCGCCCCTGGTGATGAGGGATCACCGGGGTTATCGGACGGTACAGCTGAGCGCTGGTTGTTCGGTCCTCCGGCCGGCAGGTGGCGGTGTTCCGGCGGGGGGTGGTGTAGAGACAGTCAGGCGGACAGATGACTCCGGATCTGTAGCCGGTTCCTCTGTGCTCTGTGCACCGGACAGGTATGGGGGGAGGGGGGCACGGTGCTGGGGGACGTCTGTGTTTAGAGAGGTGATTGCTGTATTATCAGGAGGTCCCCATCCCCCCACTGCATCCTCCTGACCCCCCCTCCCCCATAGTACACACAGGGGAACCACAGGGCTCAGCATGTCCTCATCACAGCCTAACATCGAACCCACATTTCATTATATTCTACATAGAGGAGGATGTCTGCTCCTTCACTTCCTGTCCTGTGACACCATTGCATGGACATTTCCCATCACTTCCTGTCCTGTGACACCATTGCATAGACATTTCCCATCACTTCCTGCCCTGTGACACCATTGCATAGACATTTCCCATCACTTCCTGTCCTGTCACACCATTGCATGGACATTTCCCATCACTTCCTGCCCTGTGACACCATTGCATAGACATTTCCCATCACTTCCTGTCACACCATTGCATAGACATTTCCCATCACTTCCTGCCCTGTGACACTATTGCATGGAGATTTCCCTTCACTTCCTGTCCCTGTGACCCCACATAGCGACAGATCACTTCCTGTACTTTTGACACCATTGGATGGAGATCTCCCCTCGCTTCCTGTCCTGTGACCCCACTGGAGGGAGACTTCCTGTGCTGTGACACCATTGGATGGAGACTTCCCCTCATTTGCTGTCCCTGTGACACCATTTGAGGGAAAATCCTGTCCCTGTGGCCCCACATAGAGAGAGATCTCCCCTTACGTCCTGTCCCTGTGACCCCACATAGAGATCTCCCCTTACATCCTGTCCCTGTGACCCCACATAGAGATCTCCCCTTACGTCCTGTCCCTGTGACCCCACATAGAGATCTCCCCTTACGTCCTGTCCCTGTGACCCCACATAGAGATCTCCCCTTATGTCCTGCCCCTGTGACCCCACATAGTTAGAGATCTCCCCTTACGTTCTGCCCCTGTGACCCCACATAGAGATCTCCCCTTACGTCCTGTCCCTGTGACCCCACATAGTGAGAGATCTCCCCTTACGTCCTGTCCCTGTGACCCCACATAGAAATCTCCCCTTACGTCCTGTCCCTGTGACCCCACATAGTGAGAGATCTCCCCTTACGTCCTGTCCCCCCACATAGTGAGAGATCTCCCCTTACGTCCTGTCCCCCCACATAGTGAGAGATCTCCCCTTACATCCTGTCCCTGTGACCCCCCCACTGAAGGGAGACTTCCTATCCCTGTGACACCAATGGAGGGGAATGTCCCCTCACTTCCTGTACATGTGATATCATTGGATGGAGATTTCCTGTCCCGTGACTCCACTGGAGGGAGACTTCCTGTCCCCTTGACCCCACTGGAGGGAGACTTTCTGTCCCCGTGACCCCACTGGAGGGAGACTTTCTGTCCCCGTGACCCCACTGGAGGGAGACTTCCTGACCCCACTGGAGGGAGACTTCCTGACCCCCAGACCCCACTGCATGGAGACTTCCTGACCCCACTGCAGGGAGACTTCCTGACCCCACTGGAGGGAGACTTCCTGACCCCCAGACCCCACTGGAGGGAGACTTCCTGACCCCACTGGAGGGAGACTTCCTGACCCTTTGACCCCACTGGAGGGAGACTTCCTGACCCCCAGACCCCACTGGAGGGAGGCTTCCTGACCCCCAGACCCCACTGGAGGGAGACTTCCTGACCCCCAGACTCCACTGGAGGGAGACTTCCTGACCCCACTGCAGGGAGACTTCCTGACCCCCAGACCCCACTGGAGGGAGACTTCCTGACCCCCAGACCTTACTGCAGGGAGACTTCCTGACCCCACTGCAGGGAGACTTCCTGACCCCACTGGAGGGAGACTTCCTGACCCCCAGACCCCACTGGAGGGAGACTACCTGACCCCACTGCAGGGAGACTTCCTGACCCCACTGGAGGGAGACTTCCTGACCCCCAGACCTTACTGCAGGGAGACTTCCTGACCCCACTGCAGGGAGACTTCCTGACCCCACTGGAGGGAGACTTCCTGACCCCCAGACCTTACTGCAGGGAGACTTCCTGACCCCACTGCAGGGAGACTTCCTGACCCCACTGGAGGGAGACTTCCTGACCCCGTGACCCCACTGGAGGGAGACTTTCTGTCCCCGAGACCCCACTGGAGGGAGACTTCCTGACCCCGTTACCCCACTGGAGGGAGACTTCCTGACCCCAGTGGAGGGAGACTTCCTGACCCCGTGACCCCACTGGAGGGAGACTTTGCCCACTTTCTAACTCTGGCACAGGAACAGAAAGAAGAAGTAAGAGAATGGACGGGAAGAGAATGATGCTGGGGGTTATTTTTGGGTGAAGATCCCTTTTCAGAATTAGTACAAGCAGCTCATCATTAGTCACAAGAGACATTCATTTCTGTCATTTGGGGACCCCTCATCAGTTCATGTAAACTTTGCCCCTCCCCCACCGACAACGCATCTAGCAAGGAGACAACTGCATAGGAAGCACATTTTGGAACATTGTTTTGAAAATCCTTTTGGGAAAATAAGGACTTATGTTTGAAATATTATATACCGTATTTTTCGCTCCATAAGACGCACTTTTTTCCCCCCAAAAAAGGGGGGAAAATGTCAGTGCGTCTTATGGAGCGAATATGGAGCGGCCGGTCCGGTATTTCCACTGCCGCCGTGTCAGAATACCGGGCCGGCCGCTCAGCTCTACAGCGGGACCTTATAGAGATGACGGCTGACCTTTGGGGAGAGAGGGGGAGCGGGTACCTGAATTTGACAGATACCCGCTCCCACTTCCGCGGAGTTGTTCTTTATCTTACCTGTTCCTCTATCCAGCGGCGCGCTGTCTTCCGGCTTCTGTAGTGTGGGCGCTCGGCATGACAGCCGGGTGCCAAGTGCGCATGCGCAAGAAGCGGTGCTTTTTGTGAATGGTAAGGCGGTACCTGGGACACATGACAGATCCCAGAAGCCGCCGGACCAATCACAAAGCGCAAGTGCTTCTCGCTCATGCGCACTGGGCACCCGGCTGTCATGCTGAGCGCCCACACTACAGAAGCCGGGAAGACAGCAGGTGGCTGGATAGAGGAACAGGTAAGATGAAAGAACAACTACGCGGAAGTAAGAGCGGGTACCTGTCAAATTCAGGTACCCGCTCCCCACCTCCCCAAAGGTCAGCAGTCATCCCTTGTACTATCCACAGTCTCTGGTCATCCCTGTACTGTCCGCAGTCTCTGGTCATCTCCTGTGCTGTCCACAGTCTCTGGTCATCCCTGTACTGTCCGCAGTCTCTGGTCATCTCCTGTGCTGTCCGCAGTCTCTGGTCATCCCTGTACTGTGTCCGCAGTCTCTGGTCATCCCTGTACTGTGTCCGCAGTCTCTGGTCATCCCTGTGCTGTCCGCAGTCTCTGGTCATCCCTGTACTGTCCGCAGTCTCTGGTCATCCCTGTGCTGTCCGCAGTCTCTGGTCATCTCCTGTACCGTGTCTGCAGTCTCTGGTCATCCCTGTACTGTGTCCGCAGTCTCTGGTCATCCCTGTACTGTGTCCGCAGTCTCTGGTCATCCCTGTACTGTGTCCGCAGTCTCTGGTCATCCCTGTACTGTGTCCGCAGTCTCTGGTCATCCCTGTACTGTGTCCGCAGTCTCTGGTCATCTCCTGTACTATGTCCGCAGTCTCTGGTCATCCCTGTACTGTGTCCGCAGTCTCTGGTCATCCCTGTACTGTGTCCTCAGTCTTTGGTCATCTCCTGTACTGTCAGCAGTCTCTGGTCATCCCCTGTACTATGTCAGCAGTCTCTGGTCATCTCCTGTACCGTGTCTGCAGTCTCTGGTCATCTCCTGTACTGTGTCTGCAGTCTCTGGTCATCTCCTGTACTGTGTCTGCAGTCTCTGGTCATCTCCTGTACCGTGTCTGCAGTCTCTGGTCATCTCCTGTACTATGTCTGCAGTCCATTAGTTCAGAATTTTTTTTTCCTGTTTTCTGCCTCTAAAACCTATGTGTGTCTTATGGTCAGGTGCGTCTTATGGAGCGAAAAATACGGTATATATTTTTGCACGGACATTTATTTATTTGTGATTATTTTTATTTATTTAATTTTTGCGCTGTTTTTTGTGTTATTTATTATTGGTGGTTTTCACTGGTGCACAGCTGCATAATTGTATACTTTCTTTGATTGGCGCTGGGATTTTTTTAGTTTGTTTGCATAGGTAGCGCCTATTATCTCCAGCTCCAGACATGTACTCAAGACAAGCAGCAGCAAGAGAAATGCAGGGCGGGGGAGGGGATGCTTGTCTCTTGGAGCCGGAGATGAGTGTCGGCTATCAGTGCTGCTGTCTCCTTGCTGGCTGCGTTGTTGGACAGCCGTGGGGGTGGGGCTCATCCTGCCCAACCTCATAGCTAGCCTTCCACAGCACATAGGAAGCTGGGACAGAGTACTGTGGAGGACGGAACACTAATAAAAAAAAGAAATGCGACGTCCCCCTTCATATTGCCCTGTATTCATACTGAAAACATTCTTTTTCTTCATCCGAAGGAAAGGCCTTGATGTGGGCGGCCTGTGACACCGGCCGAGTGGTGCGAAATGGTCCGGTCATGCTCTGCTGCTAATTGTGTCAACCGGCAGACGGCGCTTACGAGACGCAAAGGGATAACATTCCACAGGTAGGTACTGTGGTCTGACATAGGGCGAGATAACATTCCACAGGTAGGTACTATGGTCTGACCTAGGGCGAGACGCAAAGGGATAACATTCCACAGGTAGGTACTGTGGTCTGACCTAGGGCGAGATAACATTCCACAGGTAGGTACTATGGTCTGACCTAGGGCGAGACGCAAAGGGATAACATTCCACAGGTAGGTACTGTGGTCTGACCTAGGGCGAGACGCAAAGGGATAACATTCCACAGGTAGGTACTGTGGTCTGACCTAGGGGGAGACGCAAAGGGATAACATTCCACAGGTAGGTACTGTGGTCTGACCTAGGGGGAGACGCAAAGGGATAACATTCCACAGGTAGGTACTGTGGTCTGACCTAGGGCGAGATAACATTCCACAGGTAGGTACTATGGTCTACCCTAGGGCGAGACGCAAAGGGGTAACATTCCACAGGTAGGTACTGTGGTCTGACCTAGGGAGAGATAACATTCCACAGGTAGGTACTTTGGTCTGACCTAGGGCGAGATAACATTCCACAGGTAGGTACTATGGTCTGACCTAGGGCAAGATGCAAAGGGGTAACATTCCACAGGTAGGTACTATGGTCTGACCTAGGGCGAGATAACATTCCACAGGTAGGTACCTTGGTCTGACCTAGGGCGAGATAACATTCCACAGGTGGGTACCTTGGTCTGACCTAGGGCGAGATAACATTCCACAGGTAGGTACTATGGTCTGACCTAGGGCGAGACGCAAAGGGGTAACATTCCACAGGTAGGTACTGTGGTCTGACCTAGGGCGGCGTCCCTGCGCAGTGTGTGTGACCGCATTCTTATTGTAGATTTATTACTGTATTCTAGTTGCCATCTTTATAATATTGTGTTCTAATTACCATATAGTTGTTACCATTTTATCATTGTATCAATTTAGTAATTGTTCCAAAAACTGTAGCTGCTGACTTTTAACCACTTGCTAACCGCGTTATTGCCGAATGACGGCTACAGCGCAGTCGTCCAGTTCTGGACGTCCTATCAGAACGCCCCCAGTGGCGCACCCCCCTCGATCTCTGTGTCCTATGGACACAGCTGATCACGTGATGAGGTAAAAGGCCAATCACAGCTTCCTTTTACCGCATGATCAGCTGTGTCCACTGACACAACAGATCACGGAGTAAATACAGTTGCCGGTTATCAGCAGCACTTTGCTCACACTGTCACAGTACTGCCGATAACCGGCAAATATGACAGATCAGTACTGATCATCAGTGCCCTGCAGTGCCTCCCAACAGTGCCACCCTCCAGTGCCCAACAATGCTCCCCATCAGTGCTGTACAAGCAGTTGCGCCCAGCAGTGTAGCCAGTCAGTGCTGTTAGTCAGCACCACACGTCAGTGCTGCTTATCAGTGTATCAGTGCCCATCATTGCTGCATATCAGTGCAGCATCATCAGTGCCTCCTCATTAATGCCCACAAGTGACAACCTCATTGGTGTCACCTCATCAGTGCAGCCTATCAATGCCCATCTGTGCCACCTCAGGAGTGCTGCCTATCAGTGCCCATCAGTGCTGTCTATCAGTGCAGCTTCATCAACGCACATCGGTGAAGGAGAAAAATTACTTGTTTGCAAAATGTTATAATAAAAACAAAGAAAAACTTTTTTTTTTTAATTTTGTGCTCTTTTTTTGTTTATAGCGCAAAAAATAAAACACCCAGTGATGAGTACATACCACCAAAAGAAAGCTCTATTTGTGTGAAAAAAAATGCTAAAAATGTCATATGGGTACAGTGTTGCATGATCGCGCAATTGTCATGCAAAGTGTGAGAGCGCTGAAAGCTGAAAATTGGCCTGGGCAGAAAGGGGGTAAAAGTCCCCGGTAGGCAAGTGGTTAATAAACGGTCACCTGTCCAGGAATCCAGCTCTGTCTTCACCCGGGCCGGTTCTTCACAGGTCTTTGGGTCCCCAGTACCAGCATATTTACTATGGGAGGCTGACTGGGACTCCTCGCAGCTTCACAGCCGACTCCCCGTTACGCATGCGTGAGTCACGCTGCGCCTTGTGAATGGTTCCGCTGCCTACTGGGACCTGTGACATGCCCCAGTAGGTCACTGGCAGGGGGCCTAACTTCTGCTCCGATCACCTAGGTTGGGGGTCTCCAAACTTTCTAAACAAAGGGCCAGTTTGCTGTTTTTTAGACTTTAGGGGGGCCAGACTGTGACCAGCGGGAGTGGAGAATGCCCTGACATCAGTGGAAGTAGACAATGGGGCTTATTTACTAAAGCCGGAGAGTGCAAAATCAGGCTCACTTCTGCGTAGAAACCAATCAGCTTCCAGGTTTTATTGCCAAAGCTTAATTGAACAAGCTGAGTTTAGAAGCTGATTGGCTCCCATGCACAGCTACACCAGATTCTGCACTCTCCAGTTTTAGTAAATCAACCCCAATGTCTCAGCCCGGGTTCACACTTGTGCGATGCGGCACATAGCATGTGATTCGCACAGGAACCGTACCTCATTCACATGCGATTTCTGTGCGGTGCAATTTGAGCCATACATTTTGTCAACAGTAGATTCCTCCCAGCAACGGCTGACCCCCCCCCCCCCAGCAACATAAGACCCCTTCCCCAGCAACAACAGATTCCCACCAACAACAATAGACATACATGCAAAAATAGATCCCCTTCAGCAACAATAGATTCCCTAGCAGCCAACATCAATAGACTTCTCCCTCAACTGTAGATTCCTTCCAGCAACAACTGAGCCCCCAGCAACCTAAGACCCCTTCCCCAGCAACAACAGATTCCCCACCAGCAACAATAGACATCCATGCAAAAATAGATCCCCTTCAGCAACAATAGATTCCCTAGCAGCCAGCATCAATAGACTTCTCCCTCAACTGTAGATTCCTTCCAGCAACAACTGAACCCCCAGCAACATAAGACCCCTTCCCCAGCAACAACAGATTCCCACCAACAACAATAGACATCCATGCAAAAATAGATCCCCTTCAGCAACAATAGATTCCCTAGCAGCCAGCATCAATAGACTTCTCCCTCAACTGTAGATTCCTTCCAGCAACAACTGAACCCCCAGCAACCTGAGACCCCTTCCCCAGCAACAACAGATTCCCCACCAGCAACAATAGACATCCATGCAAAAATAGATCCCCTCCAGCAACAATAGATTCCCTAGCAGCCAGCATCAGTAGACCCTCCAGGACATCTCACCACCTCTTGTCATTACATACATTCAGTGCTGGAGGTGCCGGAATGTGTTCCCCCGCGCTCCTGATGAATAAGAGCCCTGCTTATTATCGTATTCTTATTATATCTACTTATTATTGTATTCTGGACCTGCTGGGTCTAAGATAATTCTGTTGTTGCTCATAGCAACCAGTAAACCTCTTTTCGTTTACTTGTATGTGTATTCTTTAGTAATTTTAGCAATTTTTCCTGCCCCGACATGCAAAAAATGGCTATAGATGTGCTTTACAGCAGAGCTCAGACTACAGTAGACAGAAGCAGCACAAGGAGCCAATTAGCTGTGCTTTAGTAGCCATGTGCTAACAGGCAACTTGCTGATAAGAGGAGAGAGCAGAGTGACAAGGGAATGAGTTCCACAGTCTGCTGCTTCTCTTTCACAGGTTGGGGCAGGAACAAGAGTTGTATTTCTTATCTGCAGCAGATAAATGCCAGGTCTAGAGGATAAATGAGCTGTCTGGCAGGGCTGTGTAACTCTCGGGACTGGATGGATGGAAATACAAATCCTTTAGCACACGGGTGTCAAACTGGCGGCCCTCTAGCTGTTGCCAAACTACAAGTCCCATGAGGCATTGCAAGATTGACAGTTTACAAGCATGACTCCCAAAGGCAGAGGCATGATGGGACTTGTAGTTTCACAACAGCTGGAGGGCCGCCAGTTTGACACCCCTGATTTAGCAGGTATATTAGCTCCTATTTATGTATTTCATCCATGTATAGGCATGTTGCCCGGAGATCCACTTTAAATGTTCTTTCATATTGAAATCATTTTCTTTTTTTGTATCTTTGGTTCTGGGTTGTCATTCCTCCCATGACACAGTTATCACCTTTTTTTTTTCTTCTTTCCTTTGCTTAGATTTCCCAAAGAGGAGTCTCGGAGGACGCTGTGGGTGAATGCCGTGTCCCACTCTCACGCTGCGGTCGGTAGTGAATGGACCCCTTCTGTCCACAGCTCTCTGTGCTCCCAGCACTTCCACGATAAACAGTTTGATCGAACCGGGCAGACGGTGCGGCTCAGGGACTCTGCGGTCCCTATGATATTTTCGACCTTCAGCTTTGCAAAGGTACTCACCATGGGTGAATTTTGAATGCCTTATGCTGGCCGCACAGTCATTTGATGTAATGTTCATGGTAATGGGCAGCACAGTGGCTAAACGGTTAGCACTTCCGCCTGGCAATACTAGGTTCAAATCTCAACCACGGCACCACCTGCCTGGAGTTTACATGTTCTCCCTGTGCCTGTGTGGGTTTCCTCTGGGTACTCCGATTTCCTCCCACACTCAAAAGGCTTGCTGGTAGGTTAATTGGCTCCTGTCTAAATTGTCCCTAGTATGTGTATGTATGAATGTGAGTTAGGGACTTTAAATTGTACACCCCTTAAGGGTTAGGGACTGATGTGACTGTACAATATATATGTAAAGCGCTGCGCAAATTGACAGCACTGTATAGCGTATTTTTTGCTCCATAAGATGCACCTAGGTTTTAGAGGAAAAAAAAAAAAAAAAGAAAAAAAAATATTCTGAACCAAGACTACAGAACTAGTACAGGAGAGGACCAGAGACTGCGGACACAGTACAGGAGATGACCAAAGACTGCGGACAGTACAGGAGATGACCAGAGACTGCGGACAGTACAGGAGATGACCAGAGACTGCGGACACAGTACAGGAGATGACCAGAGACTGCGGACACAGTACAGGAGATGACCAGAGACTGCGGACACAGTACAGGAGATGACCAGAGACTGCAGACACAGTACAGGAGATGACCAGAGACTGCGGACACAGTACAGGAGATGACCAGAGACTGCGGACACAGTACAGGAGATGACCAAAGACTGCGGACAGTACAGGAGATGACCAGAGACTGCGGACACAGTACAGGAGATGACCAGAGACTGCGGACACAGTACAGGAGATGACCAGAGACTGCGGACACAGTACAGGAGATGACCAGAGACTGCGGACACAGTACAGGAGATGACCAGAGACTGCGGACATAGTACAGGAGATGACCAGAGACTGCGGACATAGTACAGGGGATGACCAGAGACTGCGGATATAGTACAGGAGATGACCAGAGACTGGGGACGTAGTACATGAGATGACCAGAGACTGCGGACACAGTACAGGAGATGACCAGAGACTGCGGACAGTACAGGAGATGATGACCAGAGACTGCGGACACAGTACAGGAGATGACCAGAGACTGCGGACATAGTACAGGAGATGACCAGAGACTGAGGACACAGTACAGGAGATGACCAGAGACTGCGGACATAGTACAGGAGATGACCAGAGACTGCGGACACGGTACAGGAGATGACCAGAGACTGCGGACACAGTACAGGAGATGACCAGAGACTGCGGACATAGTACAGGAGATGACCAGAGACTGCGGACACAGTACAGGAGATGACCAGAGACTGCGGACACGGTACAGGAGATGACCAGAGACTGCGGACATAGTACAGGAGATGACCAGAGACTGCGGACATAGTACAGGAGATGACCAGAGCCTGCGGACACAGTACAGGAGATGACCAGAGACTGCGGACACAGTACAGGAGATGACCAGAGACTGCGGACACAGTACAGGAGATGACCAGAGACTGCGGACACAGTACAGGAGATGACCAGAGACTGCGGACACAGTACAGGAGATGACCAGAGACTGCGGACATAGTACAGGAGATGACCAGAGACTGCGGACACAGTACAGGAGATGACCAGAGACTGTGGACACAGTACAGGAGATGACCAGAGAATAATACGGTAAGTACCTGTAATAAATGAATAAATAAACACATCAGCAATCAATTGCTCTACTTAGCATTTTACCTAAAATATGTTGCTTTTTTTGTTTTGTTTTTTTAAAGTTTGGTTTAGAAGGGTATCTATTCACCTTCTGTCCTATAGGCACAACAGGAAATCAAGCATAGACATACAGTAAGGACTTCTGACACTTTTTCAACTTTTCTGAATCACGTTAGTTTGGCGCGAGCATCTCAAAGCATTAAAGCCTATGGACCACCTTAAATCTGTAATTGATCCCAAAACAACTATGTAACATATTGCAGCAGACCAATCCTTACCCCCCGGCGGTATTCCCGAGTGTAGCTCGGGGTTAAGTTTGAGTACCACAAGCGGTAACCTCGAGCTACACTCGGGAATACACTGCAGCGTTGCTCTGGGATCCCTCGAGCACTTACCTTGTCCTGTGGTCCCGCGATGTCCCCCCTGCAGCGTCCCCGACCATGTCCTCCGGCCGATGCCAGTATCTGTCTTCTGGGATCCGTTCCCTGCGAGCGTCGGGACATACGGGGGACGGAACCGGCGGGAAATTAAAAATTGTGACATTCACTCAATACACTAAAATCACATAGTAAAACATTCCTGTATCAAACCATTTCACATACATTTTGTCCCGAGTGCTTTGTCCGGCGCCCTGCCTGCATTTTTACTGTTCTTTCTGCCTGGAAACTGAGAAACGTCCATGGCGTCCAAAAAGCGTCCCTTTAGGTCAAAAGTGGTTTTAGACCGGCTAGAGAACAGCGATAGTAAATCAGAACCACTTGCAGAATTGAGTGATAATGATTCGTGGGGGAAATTCCTCATCAGACACTGAAAACGATTCTGCAACTGAGCTCAGCGATGTGCGAACTTGGCGCTCTATTTCAAATTTCAGTGTTTTTGGTTTGATTATATTATTGAATTAAATTTATTATATATTATTATTTTTTATGATTATTATATTATAATTTATGATTTCGTGTTTCAAATTTTATCATACCCGGGATGTTTACTAGACTCTTGTTCGGACAGATTTCAGTGAGTTATTCCTAAAAATTACAGGCCTACAATAAAAAAAATACATATTTCCATGCAAAAAAATGTACCGCTTTGAGCACAGAAATACTGACATAATCAGACCGCTAGGGAGGTTAAAGCAATACTAAAGGTTCAAGTTTTTTCTTTTAATTAAAATAACAAACGTGTTATACTTACCTGCTGTGTGCGGTGGTTTTGCACAGAATAGCCCGGATCCTCCTCTTCTCTGGTCCCCCATCGGCATTCCTGGCTCTTTCTTGCTATGGTGGCCCCCGAGCAGGTGTGCTCCTGAGCCGCTGCTCCATGTGTCCATTCACACAGGGAGCCACGGCTTGGCCCTGCCCCCCTAGCTCCTCATTGGCTCACTGGCTGTGATTAACCACTTGCCGCTCTGCCACTGTAGAAATAGGGCGGCACGGGCAGGTAAAAACCACGTTTTAAAACGTGTGTTTTGTAAATCGGTAGGAGGCGCGCCGCCGCCCTACCTGTCCCGCCGATCACAGCCGCGGATGTCAGTCGCCGGGTCACAGCCGGTCCTTACCGGCTATCTCCCGGCGATCGGCGGCAATCAGTGACAGAGAGCACAGCTGCAGTAGCTATGCTTTCTGTCACTTCCCTGACAGCTGGAGGACAAGCTGATCGGGACAGAAGAGTTGCACTCTCCCGATCAGCCTGTCCCCTGCAGTACACAACCCCGCCCCCTAGTAAAACACTCCCCTCACACAGATAACCCTTCCCTGCAAAATAAACTTAACCCCTTCCTCCCCAGTGCCTTTAGTACAGTGTCAGTGTTTTTGTTTTTTTTTTGCACTGATCACTGTATTGGTGTCACTGGGGATGTCAGTACCCCCCCAGTGTCAGAATGTCCGCCGCAGTCCCGCCATAAGTCCCTGATCCCCGCCATAAGTCGCTGATCGCCGCCATTATTAGTATAAAAAAAAACGAAAAATCCCAGTATCTTTCCCGCCATTTGTAAACGCTATAACTTTCACGTAAACCAATTAATTTACACGTATTGGTTTTTTTTTTAGCAAAGACGTGTCGCAGAATGCATTTTGGCAGAAATTTATGACTAAATTTGATTTTTAAATTTTTTTTTACTGGACATGTTTTATAGCAAAAAGTCCAAAATATTGTTTTTTTTCCTCAAAATTGTCAGCCTTTTTTTTATAGTGCAAAAAATAAAAACCGCACAGGCGATCAAATACCACCGAAAGAAATTTTAACTTTTAATTGTAAATTTCATTTATGTACCATATTGCATGACCGCGCAATTGTCCGTTAAACTAGTGCAGCGCTGTATAGCAAAAAAATGGCGTAAATTGCAGTATCTGTACCACAGTTTGTAGACGCTATAACTTTCACACAAATCAATTTACACTTATTGGGATTTTTTTTACCAAAAACATGGAGCAGAATTCATTTTGGCCTAAATGTATAACCAACTTTGAGTTTACTATATATTTTTTATAGCTGAAAGTAAAAAATATTGTTTTTCTTCAAAATTTTTGGCCTTATTTTGTTTATAACGTGAAAAATAAAAAGCGCACAGGTGATCAAATACCACCGAAAGAAAGCTCTATTTGTGTGAAAAAAAGGATGTAAATTTCGTTTGGGTGCAGCATTGCATGACCGCGCAATTATCAGTTGAATTAGTGCAGCGCCGAGTAGCAAAAAGAGGCCTGGTGAGGAAGGGGGGTAAATCCTCAGGAGGGCAAGTGGTTAACAGCAGCGGGAGCCAATGGCTCAGCCAATGAGGAGGCAGAGACCCCGGACAGCCGACGTTCTTGTGCTTGATCGTGATGGGGCTCACGTAATTATTAGGGGGCTGAGGGAACTGCTGCCCACAGAAGGTTTTTTACCTTCATGCATATAGTACATATTTTTACATTTTCACCCGGTGATCCTGTCTTAGGGTGTCTCCGCTCTGAATGGGAGAGTCATCCTTGGACAGCAGCATTGTCAGCTTGCGGGGAGGGTAGTGTTAGATGCAGATTTAAATGAGCTTGTCTAAAATGAGTGACAGCAGCATTTATTTATTTTTTTTCGGTGTAAAGGTTTTACGTAAATGAATAAAATCTGATCATTGTAAGCACCCCTGTCGGTGGTAAATGGTTTGTCTTCTCTCTCTGACTCCAGTTTTGCCGGAGAGCTTGGTGTGTTAAAGGAAGGTGAAATTTTTTTTATTTTTTGATCTTGCCACACTTCCTGCTCCTGAATGCCAACACTTCCTGTACAGTATATTTGGAATAGCATTGTTGTCACCCCCTTCCTCTTCTTCATAACATTGTGGGGAGGTGTCCTGTAGTCCATAGAGGTTACTTGGGCATTAAGATAACAGGAAGTTACATTTTATTTCAGGACAGGTTTACGTTAATATCATAGGACTTATCATTATGTGACTAAGTATTCTTCTTGGTTCCTGGTGATTTGTTAGGCTAACTCTTCCACTTTCTCTACATTCCAGATGCCAAGACACTGCTCCGCTCTCGGCTGCACCACTCGGGATTCTCGGCTGACCAGGGAGAACAACATCTCATTTCACAGGTCAGCTCAGTTTCTTTTTTGCAAGAGGACCTGTACTGTATAAGCTACAAAAAAGAAAGGCAGAGGACGAGGGGCTAGTCATGAGTATTGCCTGTGGGTTCCCTGGAGTTGATCGTTGCACCACTGCTGATTTACTTTGCCTTGGTATGCGCTATGTCTCTGAGTGGAGGCAGCCATCTTTGTAGAGGCAGGGCTATACTTCCTTATGTCCCAGTCACCTCTTTGAGGACTGTATTATGATGGGGAAGCACAGACCTGGAGAACAAATGAAACAAAAGCAGGGAGTTACTTGCGCTACAAGTCCTCAGAAACAGCTTCCTCTTCAGCAGGGAGAACAGCGTTCAGCACAATAGTGACAACAGCAAATCTCACTCTAAATCTTGTAAAAGATGCAGTCTGAGGCTAGAGTGCGTAGGCACATTTACAGGCCAGGAAGTGAATTGCAATTTCTTAGAAAGATATTAACAACTCATATGTCGTCTGTCCTCCCATAACATGCCCCATGCGCAGCCGTGTGGCTGGGCTGCAGGCGTCACCAGTCACTGGTTGTGTCCACTAGACACAGCTGATTACAGTTCACTGTACCAGTCCGCTGCCAGTACCATGTGGTCTCTGTGACCAATCATAGCAGATCACATGACAATTGTAAACAATAATTTGCTTCGATTCATGCCATTCTTCGTGTACAGTTGTGTTGCTAGCTGTGATTGATCACAGTGATCACATGGTACAGACAGGGCCAATCACAGCCCATCTGTACTATGTGATTGGCTTTGGCCAATCACAGCCCATCTGTACTATGTGATTGGCTTTGGCCAATCACAGCCCATCTGTACTATGTGATTGGCTTTGGCCAATCACAGTCCATCTGTACTATGTGATTGGTTTTGGCCACTCACAGCCCATCTGTACTATGTGATTGGCTTTGGCCACTCACAGCCCATCTGTACTATGTGATTGGCTTTGGCCAATCACAGCCCATCTATACTATGTCATTGGATTTTGGCCCCTCACAGCCCATCTGTACTATGTGATTGGCTTTGGCCAATCACAGCCCATCTGTACTATCTGATTGGCTTTGGCCACTTGCAGCCCATCTGTACTTTGTGATTGGCTTTGGCCACTCACAGCCCATCTGTACTATGTGATTGGCTTTGGCCAATCACTGCCCATCTAAACTATGTGATTGGCTTTGGCCAATCACTGCCCATCTAAACTATGTGATTGGCTTTGGCCAATCACAGCCCATCTGTACTATCTGATTGGCTTTGGCCAATCACAGCTAAGCACAACAATGCATACTGAATGAATCTGTTTCATTTAGTGACAATGCTGGCTTATAGCAGTGAAATTCACAAGCAATCATAATGTGTAAAAAAAATAAAATAAATAAATAATCCTATGGTAACATTTAAGAAAAAAAAATTAATAAAGAAAAGAAAATGAAAAATGTAATGTTTTTTGTCGTATTCTCAGCAGTCAGTGTCCTTGATCACTGCCACACCAGTTATATGATGACACTGTACTGTACTGTTGACCGTAAAAAAAATTTTTTTGTTTTTAATTTCTTCATTTTCAAAAAAAATTAAAAAATATTAGAACTTCAGAAAACTCACCATGCCTTGTACAAAATACCTCAGACTGTCTACTTTCCAAAAAGGGGACATTTGGGGGATATCTGTACTGTCCTGACATTTTTGGGTCTCAAGAAATGAGATCGGCCTTCAGTACTTCAGGATTGATCAATTTTCGGATACATCCCATAGTTTGTGGACTCTATAACTTGCACACGAACTAAATAATAAACACTGATTTGGGTTATTTTCACCAAAAAAATATAGCAGAATACATATGGGTCTACAATTATGAAGGACAATTATTTGTTTGCAAAACTTTTTAACACAAACAGAAAAATGTCAGGCTCTTTTTTAAAAAAATGTTTAGTCTTTTTTACGTTTATTTAGAAAACAATAAAAAACCTGTTTGTGGTTAAATACCACAAAAAAAAAAGCTATGTTTGTGTGGAAAAAAATGAGTAGCATGTTGCATGGCTGCGCAATTGTCATTCAAAGTTCGACAACGCTAAAAGCTTAAAATTGGCCTGGGCAGAAAGGAGGTTAAAGTGGCCATTATTGACGTGGGCAAGTGGAAGAGTTTTCTTAGTACTGCTTTGACAAAATTAGACTTTTTATACAAGCGCTATAAGATAGCAGATCTTCACTTTTTTGGGGTTAGATCCACTTTCAGTATATGGATATGTAGATTATTGGGTCTCCTTCATAAAATCTGCAGAACTAGGAAGTGAAGGTCATTGCCAGGGATGCACCGAAATTTCAGTGGCCTGATGATCAGTGTAGCCCCATCAGTGCCACCTGTCAGTGTCCAGCAGTGCCACCTGTCGGTGCCCATCAATGCCACATATCAGTGCCCACCTGAGCTGCCTTTCAGTGCCAACTATCATTGCCAGTCAGTGCCACCTATCAGTACCAGTCAGTGCTGCCTGTCAGTGCCAGTTAGTGCCGCGTATCAGTGCCACCTATCAATGTCATATATGAGTGCTGCCTTTCAGTGCCCATCAGTGATGTCTGTCAATGCCCATCAGTGCCTCCTACCAGTGTCTCCTCATCCGTGCCCATCAGTGCAGCCTATCAGTGCCCATCACTGCAGCCTCATTAGCGCACATCAGTGAAGGAGAACAATCACTTATTTACAAAATTTTATAACAGAAACTTAAGAAAAAACTTTTTTTTCCCAAAATTTTCTGCTGTTTTTGGTTTGTTTAGCAAAACATAAAAATACCATCAAAAGAAAGCTCTGTCTCAAAAAAATTATAACAAAGTCATATGAGTACAGTGTTGCATGACCGCGCAATTGTCATTCAAAGTGTGAGAGCGCTGAAAGCTGAAAATTGGCCTGGGCAGGAAGGGGGTAAAAGTGCCTGGTAGGCGAGGGGTTAAAGAGGGGTGGGCTCCCTTCAGGCAAACTTGCCCAGGATCTATCCACTACTATGTGCTTCAACCTGAGAGACTCAAAATTACAGAGTTAGGACTGCAGTACACTGGGGTGCCTTGACGTGGCCACTGCTGCTTACACATATATTTGCAAATGTTTGCGACTAAACCCCTTGTTTTTACCATGAATTGTTAGGGTCAGTTTGGTTTTGTTGCAAGCTAGCTATTAAGGTAGCTGGAAATTTTTGTTTTTGATGTGTGTTGCCCTTCTATGTGCTCCTTGCTGCACAGGCTAGTATATGTTGGGGTGGTTGCCATTTGTTTATATGTCATGAGTGCTCTGCACTTTGTTTTCTTGGATTGGCAATTTTTTTTAAAACACAGGAGGGGAGGATTTGTTAATAATAATAATAATAATAATAATAATAATAATATTATAATAATAATAATAATAATAAAAAAACAAAAACCTACTGCTCCAATTTCAGTATAATCCTTTAGATTGTAAGCTCCACAAGCCGGGCCCTCCTATTCCTTCTGTACTGAAATGTATTGTAATTGTACCGTCTCCCTTATATTGTAAAGTACTGCGCAAACTGTTGGCGCCATATAAATCCTGTATAATAATAATTCAACAGGCACTTTTTTCTCTATATGTAAATATATGGCGAGGGCTGATATGAGAAAAACAACAAGCTTCTAGCACAAGAGACAGTGAAAACGGATCTCATAAACAAATATATAAAAAGAGTGCAGCGCATAAATGTATAATAAAAGAAATTATATCGCCGGTGCAAGTTATATGATAAGAATCACACAAATGTAAACTGAATGCAAAATGGTCAATCCATAAGCTAAGTACTGCAATTAGCACATAAATAACATCCAAAAACAAAACAGTGTGAATAAAGTGAAGTCATGTGTCCGTGGCACTACAAAACACAGCAAACACAGCAGTGTAGAGTCCCAGATAAATCAATCTAAGTGACAAAAATAATGTATCCGTGGCACTACAAGGCACAGTAGTGTACAATGCAAAATGAGTGCTGTGGAATCCAGTGAGACCATCCATCATCGCTATGTACTCACCAGAAAGCTACTGGTATAGCAGCAATGTATAAACTCTCAGATAGAGAACTGAAATCTTTAACCAGAAAGGACTTCTCCAGAAAGCTACTGGTATGGCAGCATTGTAAAACCTCTCTCAGATGGAGACTTGGAATCTTTAACCAGAAAGGACTTCTTCAAAGGAAGAAACCCTGAGGACGTGCATGTGCACGAAACGCATTTGGAGGAGCCTACGTGCTGATGTCACGCCGCCGCACACTGCAAGACAGAGTAGTGTTCAATTCAAATTGAGTGCTGTGGAATCCAGTGAGACCATCCACGACCACTATGCACTCACCAGAAAGCTACTGGCATGAGGATAAAACATTCCATGTGGAGATATGATATAAACATGTGTCTTTACACATACTAAGATGGCCGCCACTTCTGTTCATGAAAACGGTGGCGTGACGTCAGCACGTAGGCTTCAACCAACGGGTTTCGTGCACATGCACGAAAAACCTCTCTCAGATTGAGACTTGGAATCTTTAACCAGAAAGGACTTCTCCAGAAAGCTACTGGCATGGCAGCATTGTAAAACCTCTCTCAGATGGAGATTTGGAATCTTTAACCAGAAAGGACTTCTAAGGAAGAAATCTCACCACCAGAGCCCAGAAATCGATATATAGTGTAGTACTTTATTTGTATGAGGATAAAACATTCCACGTGGAGATATAAAACAAACGTGTCTTTACACATACCAAGATGGCCGCCGCTTCTGTTCACGGATGCAGCAGCGTGACGTCAGCTTGTAGGCTCCACCCAACGGGTTTCGTACGCATGCACGAAAAACCTCTCTCAGATGGAGACTTGGTATCTTTAACCAGGAACGACTTCTCCTAAGGAAGGAAGCTCACCACCAGAGCCCAGAATTTGTTATATAGTGTAGTACTGTATTTGTATGAGGATAAAACATTCCACGTGGAGATATAAAACAAACATCTCTCTTTACACATTCCAAGATGGCCGCCGCTTCGGTTCACAGACGCGGCGGTGTGACGTCAGCATGTAGGCTCCACCCAACTGGTTTCGTGCACATGTACAAAAAACCTCTCACAGATGGAGACTTGGAATCTTTAACCAGAAAGGACTTCTCCTAAGGAAGGAAGCTCACCACCGGAGCCCAGAAATCGATATATAGTGTAGTACTTTATTTGTATGAGGATAAAACATTCCATGTGGAGATATAAAACAAATGTGTCTTTACACATACCAAGATGGCCACCGCTTCTGTCCACGGACGTGGCGACGTGACGTCAGCACGTAGGCTCCACCCAACGGGTTTCATGTGCATGCACGAAAAACCTCTCTTAGATGGAGACTTGGAATCTTTGACCAGAAAGAACTTCTCCAGAAAGCTACTGGTATGGCAGCTTTGTAAAACCTCTCTCAGATGGAGATTTGGAATCTTTAACCAGAAAGGACTTCTCCTAAGGAAAAAAGCTCACCAAAGGAGCCCAGAAATCGATATATAGTGTAGTACTTTATTTGTATGAGGATGACTTCAGCACGTAGGCTTCACCCCAACGCGTTTCGTGCACTTGCACGTCCTCAGGGTTTCTTCCTTTCTTCCAGTGGCTTTCCGGTGAGTGCATAGCAGTGGTGGATGGTCTCACTGGATTCCACAGCACTCATTTTGAATTGAACACTACTGTACCTTGTAGTGGCACAGATACATTATTTTTGTCACTTAGATTGATTTATCTGGGACTCTACACTGCTGTGTTTTGTAGTGCCACGGACACATGACTTCACTTTATTTACACTGTTTTATTTTTGGATGCTATTTATGTGCTAATTGCAGTACTTGCCTTATGGATTGACCGTTTTGCAATTAGTTTACTTTTTTCTGTATAATTAAAGGTTACCAAGAAAAGAGGACCCTCGGCGAAACCTGTGGATTGCGAACTGCAGAAGAACGGACCCAAGCGGTAATGGGCTTTGGGACCCCTCCTCAGAATATGTGTACTTCTGCTCTAGGCACTTTGAGAAGAACTGTTTCGAAGTAACAGGAATAAGGTATGCATATTCACTGTTTTAGAACGGGAAGAAATATATCAGATTTGGTCCCAAATTGTACTTGTTTTACCAAGTAATGATAATTGGGTATTGAGTGTATTAGGCCAATGCTAACTGTACTCGCTGCAGGAATTTAAAGCGGAACTTCACTCTCTCAATCACCATGGACTATTTTTAATCCTTATGCTGCTAGCATTAGTAAATGGATGGAAATATATATCATATTTACTTGTTTTCATTTGTTTTTTACATTTCTTTAGTTACTTCCTGGTTTCCATGCCTAGGCAAATGATGTCATACATCCCAGGAGTCTTCAGGAGGGGAGGGAGGGTTCTCAGCTCAGCTAATGCCTGCGTTAAGGGCAGATGGATTCCAGGAAGTAAATGCGACATGAATCATCTACCCTTAGGCTAGGTTCACATCTGTGCGGGTTGTGCCGCTGCGGATCCGCACGAAAATCCATGCAGCTGCACCACCCGCACAGAGGAATGTGGACCCGCGGGTGGGTGCCATTAGTTCTAATGGCACGCCGCCCGCACTGGAAAACGCAACCGTACTGGGTACCGAGGTTCCCATGCGGGCTGCATTTTCGGAAGAAATGCAGGGACGTCTTCCCTGCGTGTCACGGGCATGGGAGTCTTTTCAAATGAATGGGCTCTCGTGCCCGTGCAAAACGCGGCCCGCACTGCCGCATATATGTGAACCAAGGCTTACTCACAATTGACACTGCCAGAAATGCCAGGAGGTGTTTTTCAAAATGATTTCTTAGAAAAATAAAGCATGGAGACATGGATGGACGAGTGAGTTTGCTTTTAATATTAAAAATGAATTAAAGTGTTACTAAACCCACAACAGTACAGTCTGTATATGCAGTAAAGTATGCTTGTTATACTCACTGTGGAACCTAAGGGGTTGATCCTCTACATTATGTAAAAAGGCTGTTTGATCCTGACTTCTCTGGTCCTCCCCTTCTTCTAATGACCGGATATAGTGAATGCAGGGTCCGGGGAGAGCAGATATAGTGAGCGCAGGGTCTGGGAAGACCAGATATAGTGAATGCAGGGTCTGGGAAGACCAGATATAGTGAATGCAGGGTCCGGGGAGAGCGGATATAGTGGGTGCAGGGTCCGGGGAGAGCGGATATAGTGAATGCAGGGTCCGGGGAGACCAGATATAGTGAGTGCAGGTTCCGGGAAGACCAGATATAGTGAGTGCAGGGTCCGGGAAGACCAGATATAGTGAATGCAGGGTCCGGGGAGAGCAGATATAGTGAGCGCAGGGTCCAGGGAGACCAGGTATAGTGAGCGCAGGGTCCAGGGAGACCAGGTATAGTGAGTGCAGGGTCCAGGGAGAGCGGATATAGTGAATGCAGGGTCCGGGGAGAGCAGATATAGTGAATGCAGGGTCTGGGGAGACCAGATATAGTGAATGCAGGGTCTGGGGAGAGCAGATATAGTGAATGCAGGGTCTGGGGAGAGCGGATATAGTGAATGCGGGGTCTGGGGAGACCAGATATAGTGAATGCAGGGTCCAGGGAGAGCGGATATAGTGAATGCGGGGTCTGGGGAGAGCGGATATAGTGAATGCAGGGTCCGGGGAGAGCGGATATAGGGAGTGCAAGGTCCGGGGAGACCGGATATAGTGAGTGCAGGATCCGGGGAGAGCGGATATAGTGAGTGCAGGATCCGGGGAGAGCGGATATAGTGAATGCAGGGTCCGGGGAGAGCGGATATAGTGAATGCAGGGTCCGGGGAGAGCGGATATAGTGAATGCAGGGTCCGGGGAGAGCGGATATAGTGAATGCAGGGTCCGGGGAGAACGGATATAGTGAATGCAGGATCCGGGGAGAGCGGATATAGTGAATGCAGGGTGCGGGGAGAGCGGATATAGTGAATGCAGGGTCTGGGGAGAGCGGATATAGTGAATGCGGGGTCCGGGGAGAGCGGATATAGTGAATGCAGGGTCCAGGGAGAGAGGATATAGTGAATGCAGGGTCCGGGGAGACTGTATATAGTGAATGCAGGGTCCGGGGAGACTGTATATAGTGAATGCAGGGTCCGGGGAGAGAGGATATAGTGAATGCAGGGTCCGGGGAGACTGGATATAGTGAATGCAGGGTCCGGGGAGAGCAGATATAGTGAGTGCAGGGTCCGGGGAGACCAGATATAGTGAATGCAGGGTCTGGGAAGACCAGATATAGTGAATGCAGGGTCCGGGGAGAGCGGATATAGTGAGTGCAGGGTCCGGGGAGACCAGATATAGTGAGTGCAGGTTCCGGGAAGACCAGATATAGTGAGTGCAGGGTCCGGGAAGACCAGATATAGTGAATGCAGGGTCCGGGGAGAGCAGATATAGTGAGCGCAGGGTCCAGGGAGACCAGGTATAGTGAGCGCAGGGTCCAGGGAGACCAGGTATAGTGAGTGCAGGGTCCAGGGAGAGCGGATATAGTGAATGCAGGGTCCGGGGAGAGCAGATATAGTGAATGCAGGGTCTGGGGAGACCAGATATAGTGAATGCAGGGTCTGGGGAGAGCAGATATAGTGAATGCAGGGTCTGGGGAGAACGGATATAGTGAATGCAGGGTCTGGGGAGACCAGATATAGTGAATGCAGGGTCCAGGGAGAGCGGATATAGTGAATGCGGGGTCTGGGGAGAGCGGATATAGTGAATGCAGGGTCCGGGGAGAGCGGATATAGGGAGTGCAAGGTCCGGGGAGACCGGATATAGTGAATGCAGGGTCCGGGGAGAGCGGATATAGTGAATGCAGGGTCCGGGGAGAGCGGATATAGTGAATGCAGGGTCCGGGGAGAGCGGATATAGTGAATGCAGGGTCCGGGGAGAGCGGATATAGTGAATGCAGGGTCCGGGGAGAGCGGATATAGTGAATGCAGGGTCCGGGGAGAGCGGATATAGTGAATGCAGGGTCCGGGGAGAGCGGATATAGTGAATGCAGGGTCCGGGGAGAGCGGATATAGTGAATGCAGGGTCCGGGGAGAGCGGATATAGTGAATGCAGGGTCCGGGGAGAGCGGATATAGTGAATGCAGGGTCCGGGGAGAGCGGATATAGTGAATGCAGGGTCCGGGGAGAGCGGATATAGTGAATGCAGGGTCCGGGGAGAGCGGATATAGTGAATGCAGGGTCCGGGGAGAGCGGATATAGTGAATGCAGGGTCCGGGGAGAGCGGATATAGTGAATGCAGGGTCCGGGGAGAGCGGATATAGTGAGTGCAGGGTCCGGGGAGAGCGGATATAGTGAGTGCAGGGTCCGGGGAGAGCGGATATAGTGAGTGCAGGGTCCGGGGAGACCGGATATAGTGAGTGCAGGATCCGGGGAGACCGGATATAGTGAGTGCAGGATCCGGGGAGAGCCGATATAGTGAATGCAGGGTCTGGGGAGAACGGATATAGTGAATGCGGGGTCCGGGGAGAGCGGATATAGTGAATGCAGGGTCCAGGGAGAGAGGATATAGTGAATGCAGGGTCCAGGGAGAGAGGATATAGTGAATGCAGGGTCCGGGGAGACTGTATATAGTGAATGCAGGGTCCGGGGAGAGAGGATATAGTGAATGCAGGGTCCGGGGAGAGAGGATATAGTGAATGCAGGGTCCGGGGAGAGAGGATATAGTGAATGCAGGGTCCGGGGAGACTGGATATAGTGAATGCAGGGTCCGGGGAGAGAGGATATAGTGAATGCAGGGTCCGGGGAGACTGTATATAGTGAATGCAGGGTCCGGGGAGACTGTATATAGTGAATGCAGGGTCCGGGGAGAGAGGATATAGTGAATGCAGGGTCCGGGGAGAGAGGATATAGTGAATGCAGGGTCCGGGGAGACTGGATATAGTGAATGCAGGGTCCGGGGAGACTGGATATAGTGAATGCAGGGTCCGGGGAGAGCGGATATAGTGAATGCAGGGTCCGGGGAGACTGGATATAGTGAATGCAGGGTCCGGGGAGAGCGGATATAGTGAATGCAGGGTCCGGGGAGAGCGGATATAGTGAATGCAGGGTCCGGGGACAGCGGATATAGTGAATGCAGGGTCCGGGGAGAGCGGATATAGTGAATGCAGGGTCCGGGGAGAGCGGATATAGTGAATGCAGGGTCCGGGGAGAGCGGATATAGTGAATGCGGGGTCCGGGGAGAGCGGATATAGTGAATGCGGGGTCCGGGGAGAGCAGATATAGTGAATGCGGGGTCCGGGGAGAGCGGATATAGTGAATGCAGGGTCCAGGGAGACTAGATATAGTGAGTCCAGGGTCCGTGGAGAGCGGATATAGTGAATGGCAGGGTCCGGGGAGAGCGGATATAGTGAGTGCAGGGTCCTGGGTTTGGTAACATTTTAAACAGCATTTTTAGTTTGTGGTGCTCAGATGCAGTGCAGTTCCACTTTAATATATAGTTACACTGGTGAAGAGAGAGGTCCTGTGTTGAGTGTGTCTGACTTTCTACATAAAGGAGATTTCTTCTCACATCATACTGGAACAAGAGGACAGGAAATTAGGAGAATATCTCCAACTGGGATATGGACAACAGTAAAACCACTTTCTGTCTGTAGAGTGGGCTATGGTTCGGACAGGTGTTGTCCACCCTTCCTGTTGTGTCACCAGGAATGGAAGTGGTGCAAAATCTCCCCAGGGCCTTCATGCACCACAGCAATATCTGGAAGAAGAGCTGAAATTCTAACCAGTTAGTCAATTTGACTGCTTTATACCTTTTGTCACATATAGGAAATGCATTGTGGCTTTGTAATGAAGTAAATATGAAACATTCCATATTAATATGTTGTATTCTTTTTAAGCCAGCAGATGGAGTTTTATGCCCTTGTCACATTTTCAGGGGTTTTTTTTCTTTGCTTCTTTGATGTAAAGACCGTTGTTTACTGAGCTCAGTACCTCAAGAGCAGCGACTGACCCGTCCTTAATTGGAGGGCTGATTCTGAAATTTCAATTAGAAAAGCCAGAGTCTCAAATAAGGCAGACCGTGCTGTGCTATCTTTGCATTAAATGTTTATTTTAGGCGATCTTTGAAAACTCTTCTTCAGGGAAGCCTACCCCACCTCCACTTAAGTACTGTACTTGAATCACCTCCGCCAGATCATCCCCCACAGCTATCACCTTTTGTATCACCTCCCCCTTCCTTTAGATTGTAAGCTCCCAGGATCAGGGCCCTCCTATCCCTCTTGTATTGAACTGTATTGTTGCTGTATTGTCTCCCGTTATATTGTACAGCGCTGAGCAAACTGTTGGCGCCATAAATCCTGTATAATAATAATAATATATAAATCCTGTATAATAATAATAATAATATATAAATCCTGTATAATAATAATAATATATAAATCCTGTATAATAATAATAATATAATAATAATAATAATATATAAATCCTGTATAATAATAATTTATAAATCCTGTATAATAATAATAATAATATATAAATCCTGTATAATAATAATAATAATATATAAATCCTATATAATAATAATAATAATATATAAATCCTGTATAATAATAATATTTGTAAAACAAAGGTAGTATGTGCGTTGTATAAAAACAGCTAAAAAAACGTATAAACTTGCAAATTATTCTAAAGTAAAATTGACCTAAAGCCTTATAGCTTCCCTTTAGGTAATCAATCTGTACTTTATCTGGGTCTTGTCTATTGTCTAGTGGCTATCATCGTCTGAAGGAAGACGCCATCCCAACCATATTTACACCTTCAGCAAAACCCCAGAGGGTAACCAAAATCAAGACACAAAAGAAGAAAACAACAAAGGCAAAAGTAAAAAGGAAATTGTGAGTAATCGCCCTTCACCTTTATTGACGGACACTTGGAAACCTTTCTTGTTCTGTGTAATAAAGTTGCTTGAAAAGTTCGGCAGGGGGTCTCCTATTTTCACTGCAGCTGCTGGGGAGGGCAGCATTACAGTAAAGGTGGTCTTTTACCTTGCATGGGCAAAGCACAGGTATGTTTTAAAGGTCTGCAGAAGCAGAACTCCAGGCCAAATCTATATTCCCGGGATCTAATTTTTTTTTTTGCCACATACTGTATATTTGTGCTACTTTATTCTTATAGCTGCAGGCATCCTGTCTGTGCATAGTTCCTACAGCCTTCCCACTCTGAAAACATGGCACCTCTTTCCTCCTTTGACCTGTGATTGGGCAGTGAAGGAGAATGGGAACATCAATGGCGTCACCTTTCAGCTACCCCCCCCCCCCCCCTCCTGTAAGCATGTATCTGTGTTAGACTGAAAGCGCTGTGAGATTGGCTTAAATGCTACCCCTTCTCACCATCTGAGTGTTGCCATACAGTAAGATTGCTGGAGGTTGATATAAAGAAGATCGAGGCAATTTTGCTGATTCACAGTTAAATTTATTTATTTATTTCAGGTACTTATATAGCGCCGTCAATTTACGCAGCACTTTACATATATATTGTACATTCACATCAGTCCCTAACCCTCAAGGGGCGTACAATCTAAGGGCCCTAACCCTCAAGGGGCGTACAATCTAAGGTCCCTAACCCTCAAGGAGCGTACAATCTAAGGTCCCTAACCCTCAAGGGGAGTACAATCTAAGGTCCCTAACCCTCAAGGAGCGTACAATCTACGGTCCCTAACCCTCAAGGAGCGTACAGTCTAAGGTCCCTAACCCTCAAGGAGCGTACAATCTAAGGTCCCTAACCCTCAAGGGGCGTACAATCTAAGGTCCCTAACCCTCAAGGGGCGTACAATCTAAGGTCCCTAACCCTCAAGGGGCGTACAATCTAAGGTCCCTAACCCTCAAGGGGCGTACAATCTAAGGTCCCTAACCCTCGAGGGGCGTACAATCTAAGGTCCCTAACCCTCGAGGGGCGTACAATCTAAGGTCCCTAACCCCCCGAGGGGCGTACAATCTAAGGTCCCTAACCCTCAAGGGGCCTACAAGCTAAGGTCCCTATCCCTCAAGGGGCGTACAATCTAAGGTCCCTAACCCTCAAGGAGCGTACATTCTAAGGTCCCTAACCCTCAAGGAGCATACAATCTAAGGTCCCTAACCCTCAAGGAGCGTACAATCTAAGGTCCCTAACCCTCAAGGAGCGTACAATCTAAGGTCCCTAACCCTCAAGGAGCGTACAATCTAAGGTCCCTAACCCTCAAGGAGCGTACAGTCTAAGGTCCCTAACCCTCAAGGAGCGTACAATCTAAGGTCCCTAACCCTCAAGGAGCGTACAATCTAAGGTCCCTAACCCTCAAGGAGCGTACAATCTAAGGTCCCTAACCCTCAAGGAGCGTACAATCTAAGGTCCCTAACTTACATTCATACATACACATACTAGGGACAATTTAGACAGGAGCCAATTCACCTACCAGCATGTCTTTGGAGTGTGGGAGGAAACCGGAGTACCCAGATGAAGCCCACGCAGGCACAGGGAGAACATGCAAACTTCAGGCAGGTGGTGCCGTGGTTGGGATTCAAACCAATGATCCTAGTACTGCCAGACGGGAGTGCTAACCATTTAGCCACTGTGCTGCCCGTAATAAATATATCTTTAATGACTTCATAACCAGCATTGCATTGAGTTTTGACTTTAAGTAGATGTCATCCCTAGCTGAATGACATTTAGGCCTCATGCACACAGACATCTAGAGCAGTGTTCCTCAATCTTTTTTCAGTCAAGGCACCCTTTAAACTTATGGACAGTCCCGAGGCACCCTTTAAAATTACGGACAGTCTTGAGGCTTCCTATTCTAAAATGGGGTGCCTCAAGACTGTCCATGGGACACCCAACGTTAGAGGTGATTTATTCTTCCAAAGCAAATACACTTTTGCACACTGGTACTGACTAGTATTCCAATGTTTCTCTTCCCCCTTATTTTTTCTCCATCATTGAGCTAATGTGACCCCAGCATTGATGGGGAGGGGGAGGGTCACACTAGGATACTGTGCAGGCAGCTGACATCCTCCTTATCAACTGATGATGTCATTGGTTGTCAGGACGCCGGCGGCTAGAAGGTGGTAATGGTGCACAATGGAAACCTGTGGCTTTGTGTAACTAAAAGGCGGGCTTGTTCCACCCGCTGGCTTGTATATAAGTTTTTGGGCAATTTTTAGACATTTTGCCAAGGCACCCCTGAAGAAATCTCAGGGCACCCTGGTTGAGAAAGGCTGCAAAGTTCTGTAGCATAAATTCCGTGGCATTTTCTGGTTCAGTTCAGGCTCTGTCCCTACACCTCCTTTCTTCTACCAGTGGTATGTGTCAGACTGGTGAGCTCTGGACTACCCATCTGGGAAAATACACCCCATATTTGGTTAATATGGCATACTGCATTTACAACCTAAATATTCATCACCTACAGCCATCAACCAGTGAGCTTTGAAGAGGAATTTCTTTTTTTTTTCTATTTTGATGGAGAGAAGGATCCTCACTCTTTGTATGGAAGCAATGGTCTCTCTGAAGAGGTCCAACTTACACTCTGCTGAGTCAAAGCTAAATCTATCCAATCAGCAGGGAGCATCATGAGCTTTGCTACTCAGAGATCTTTTTTTTATCAAGCAAACCTTTTATTGAGAGGAACAGATATGCAGCCACATCACATATTCAGTGAAAACAAACACAGGTCTATTAGACAAGCGAGTAATGCATTATACAGGTTGTAGAGCCTTTACCACAGGCAAGGAAAGGAGGACTAGCATGATAGCAACCAACCAGGGGCGGACTGACCATTTGGAAACTCGGGCACTGCCCAAGGGCTCGGGGTCAGTAGGGGGCCCCATGAGATGCCCCTGGTACCTTTTTCATAGGCTTTTTTGAGTTTGGGCAAGGACACAGGGGCCCCATGATCCCCTATTGCCTGGGGGCCCCATGAGTTGTCAGTCCGCCCCCGATTTAGACAATTGAATTGGTGTCAAGTAGGTTCTATGTATAATATATAGCTGAGTAAGACGGTCCGACAACCTCGGGGAAACCATCTTAGTCGAGGACAACACCTTTCATATTTCATCATATCATCCAGCTCCCCCACGTCCACCTCCCAGCAGGTTTTAAGGCGATATGCCAATAATGATGCAGAAGGTGAGAGCAAAGCATTATAGAATGTTTTCATGAGTTTCTTCGTTTCCGTGCCCAAAATCACATCCAAAAGACAATTAGAGTTGGGTTGTAAAACAGAGTCACCAAACTGGTCCCGCAGAGCATGACGGAGCTGGAGATAACGAAAAAAACATAAAGTTGGGGAGGTCATATTCCCCTTTGAGGTCTTGAAAAGATTTGATGCTTCTCAGAGATCTTTAGCCTTGACTCAGCAGAGGGCATGTCAAACCTCTGCAGAGAGACAACTGCTTCCATACAGAGAATGCTGGCAAAGCACTTTCTTTTCTACCCAGGCTGTGTCTGCTTCCGAAAGAAAACAAACTGAAAGACTGCACGCCTTTTGCTTTGATTTACCTAGAATGTATTTATCTTAGAAGTGAAAGTTGAATGGGCTTCAAAGGGTTGGATCACCTTTCATGCACATTTCCAGCACACCCCCCCCCCCCCCCCCCGTACATTCCAGCATCCCCAGCTCATTACATAACACTACCTTTCTTTTAAAAAAAAGGTGTTCCTTTTCCAGTCCATTTCAATAGGCCATGTGCAGCCTGTCTGCAAAAACTCCTATGTAGCCGAATTTAGACATGGCAGGCCGGAGGTTAGAAGAGCTTCTAGAAGGCACCCTGGCTCATTCAGACTGCATGCATGCGCAGTGTGTTTCATCTCCCTATAGCAGCAGCAGCTGAGCTCAGCGCTGTGCATCAGAGCGAAAGAGAGCTACGTGGGAGTTTTTGCGGCCAATCCGCAAATGGCCTACCATAAAGAAGTGGAAAAGAAGCACCTTAGCTGAGCTGCGATATGAAATGAGCTGGGGATGTTGAGATGCATAGGGTGCTTTTGTTAGAAATGTGCAGCAATGGTGAACAAACTCTTTAAAGCAGCGGTTGTTCAACCTGTGGCCTACGGGCCACATGTGACCCTCGGAGCCCTCTGATGTGGCCCTCGACCTCAAACCAGGGAAGCTCATGCCCATGTTTGGAATGACGGTTCGGCAAGCCCAGAACGTGTTTATTGGGTTGCCAACCTGCCATCCCAGTGCATCAGAGGGCATAGAGCCGGCAGCGGAGGAAGCAGAAGGAAGCCATGGAGGGAGCAGGAGCTGCATAAGTCGATGCTTCCTGTGTAGCAGCGGCTCCTTTCCAAGTCAGAGTGATGCCAAGTGCACTTCACCGGGGACCATTCTAGCAGCCTGGAGAACGATGCCAGCAGGAAGAAAAAAATGTTTCTACAGTTTTCACACTGATCCACAGGTACAGTGCTGTGCACCTTCGGCTTTCCTGCGGGTCGGCTGCACTGAGCCATACATTTCTATTATATCCTGCAGGTTTGGTGCATTTTCTGAAAGCAGCTAACCTGCAGGAAAGCCGCATGTGCACTACGCTACACCCACGGTGCAGGTAAACCGCAGCACGTCAGTGTGAAAGCAGCCTTATAGGGGGATCAGGACAGTAAGGGCTTTGTTTACATTTGTGATTTGGGGGGGGGGTAAAACTCCATAGTTCATTGTGACCCATGATCAGTTACCAAATCATTTAATTGGCTTTCGCTTTTCAAAAATTTGAGCAGCCGTGCTTTAAAGGCTAAGTTTACCTTTTAAAAAATGCTGAAATTTTTACAATCATTTTTTTTTTTTCTGGAGCTTACAGAGCATTGAATCCATAATCAGCAGATCACAGGTGAAATGTCAGCCTCCTGCAGAATCTCTATACCTGTCTGCCTGTACCTCCCGCATGTGCACTGCGCTACACCCACGGTGCTGGTAATCCGCAGCACGTCAGTGTGAAAGCAGCCTTATAGGGGGATCAGGACAGTAAGGGCTTTGTTTACATTTGTGATTTGGGGGTGGTAAAACTCCATAGTTCATTGTGACCCATGATCAGTTACCAAATCGCTTAAGTAGCTCTCGCTTTTCAAAAATTTGAGCAGCCGTGCTTTTAAGGCTAAGTTTACCTTTACAAAAATGCTGATATTTTTGCAATCATTATTTTTTTTTTTTGAGCATGCAGAGCATTGAATCTGCGATCAGCAGATCACGGGTAAAATGTCAGCCTCCTGCAGAATCTCAGTATACCTGTCTGCCTGTACCTCACGTACCAGCAGACGGTTGCTGAAATGCAGGAAGATCAGTGAACTATGAGAGAGTGCTCACCAGCTCACTCACAGTTCATTGAGAACTACAAGCCGCTTGCCGCAATGTCAGACGGTAGTTGTAGTTCATTCATTCACAGACTCTGTGAATGAATGATGCGGCTGTGTGAATGGAGCCCCGGATTGCCGTGGGTGCGGAGAAAAGATCTTCGATCCCTCGCTGTGACGGAGGGTGGGAGGAGCGCAGGCATGTGCTCTTTGGTAACATGTTACATATTACACCCTAAATATGGTTGTAACATGTTACCAAAGGTAAACTTATCTTTTAACCCCCCCCGGCGGTATTCCTGAGTGTAGCTCGGGGTAAAGTTTCAGCACCACAAGCGGTAACCCCCCCGAGCTACACTCGGGAATACACTGCAGCGTTGCTCCGGGATCTCTTCTGCCCTTACCTTGTCCTGCGCTCCCGCGATGTCCCCCCTGCAGTGTCCCCGGCAATGTCCTCCATTGGATGCCGGCATCTCTCTTCTGGGTTCCTTTCCCTGCGACGTCGGGACGTACGGGGGACGGAACTGGCGGGAAATTTGAAAGTTGAAAAAGTGACATTCACTAAATACACTAAAATCACATAGTATAACATTCCTGTATAAAACCATTTCACATACATTTTGTCCCGAGTGCTTTGTCCGGCGCCCTGCCTGCATTTTTACTGTTCTTTCTGCCTGGAAACTGAGAAACGTCCATGGCGTCCAAAAAGCGTCCCTTTAGGTCAAAAGCGGTTTTAGACCGGCTAGAGAACAGCGATAGTAAATCAGAACCACTTGCAGAATTGAGTGATAATGATTCGTGGGGGAAATTCCTCATCAGACACTGAAAACGATTCTGCGACTGAGCTCAGCGATGTGCGAACTTGGCGCTCTATTTCAAATTTCAGTGTTTTTGGTTTGATTATATTATTTAATTAAATGTAATATTATTATATTATTATTTTTATGATTATTTATTAAATTATAATTTATGATTTTGTGTTTCAAATTTTATCATCCCCGGGATGTTTACTAGACTCTTGTTCAGACAGATTTCAGTGAGTTATTCCTAAAAATTACAGGCCTACAATAAAACAAAATACATATTTCCATGCAAAAAAATGTACCGCTTTGAGCACAGAAATATGGATATAATCAGACCGCTAGGGAGGTTAACTGACTATGACTTTGTAAACAAAGTCCACTAATACTTTGCATCTTTTTATTAACAGAGACTTTTTGAGGAGTGATCACGCAGCCGCGTGCGAAACTGCTGATCCTTCGGGCAACCAGTGTTTTGATGCTAGGAGGTATGACGGCGTACCAACACCAGACTTGGTGAACTTCCACGGACTCTGCCCTGAAAACATTGATATCCCAGGCGATGCCGCCCCAGCCGAAGGAGCATTGGCAACCACTGTAGACCACCAGATGCATCCAGAGGCCACGCTGGAAGATATAGAGGTGGGAACTGTAATCGGCGGACCTCTCTCAGACTTAGAATTGTCTCATGTACAGGAAGATATGTCTTCTGAGATATGCGTAAACACGGACCCGGAAGGGTCCGCGGAGGGGGTTGGAGAACAGCCGCGCCCAGTGTCTCCTTCAGTCTACATGATGCGCATCCCCCAGCCGCCGGGGGCCTATATTCAGAACGAGCACAGCTACCATGTGGGGAACGCACTGCTTTGGAAGAAGAGAGCAGAAGCCGCATTAGAGGCATTGACCAAAGTCCAGAGACAGCTGGAAGCTTGCAGACGGCGGGAGCAGAGGCTTCGCCTTCGCATCTCTGCGTTACAGCAGGAGCACTTGCGGGAAAGGCGCGCACAATCAGACGTCCGAGAGAAGCTGAAGGAGCATCTGCAAGTGTTTGAGCTTCAGCTTATAAATGACTTTGTGTAATGCCCTGCTGGGTCTGCTCAGAGTATGTGCCCATGGACGTTTTTACGCCGTCATACAAAACAGTAAATACTGGTAGAGAGGGGGGTTATTTTGTTTCAGGTTAAATTCTTAAAGTCTAGCCAAAACGTTCATTGGGTTTGCATAGGGGTGGGATTGGAACCCCTTTGGGGTTTTTACTGCTAACTGGGGCAACATTAGCGAGATTTATGACACCCTTAGATGGATAAAAAATCCAGGGAGTGGATGATTTTTGATCCACCTACGGCCATTCTCGCTTTAAGCCCTGGTTCATACCGGTGCGACTTGTCATGCGACTTGACAAATCAGTTGCAACCAGGGGCGGACTGACCATTCGAGCACTCAGGCACTTCCCGAGGGACCAGGGTCAGTAGGGGGCCTCATCAAATGCCCCTGGTACCTTTTTATAGGCTTTTTTCGGTGTGCTTTGAGTGTGGGCAAGGACACAGGGCCCCATGATCCCCTATTACCCGGGGGCCCCATAAGTTGTTAGTCCGCCCCTGGTCGCACCCTATTTTCAGCTATGGAACCGTTTTAAATCGGTGCAACTTTGATTCGCACTGACTTTGAAAAAGGTTCCTGCACTATTTGTGTGCGATTTCATGTGTGCCTTGCATTGACGGCTGTGCATGAAGCCACACATAAAATCGCACTGATCTGCGGCTTTGAAATCCCGCTGAAGTATCGCAATATCAAAGCTGCATTCGGTGTGAACCTGAAGTAAAGAAACTGATCTAACAACAATTTTTCTCAATCGCCACTGATCAGTATATTTGGATAGCAGAGGAGTGCTGCCATCAGAATACAATGGTGCAGTAAAGAGGATTCCTCCATCCACCTTGCATGTGCGGATGGGGGAATCCCTTTGTCTTTTAACAATCAGTCCTCTGGCTGATCGAAAAAAACAAAACCGGTATCTATGGGCAGCCTAATTCCAACCCTAACCCCCGGTTCACATCTATGAGGCCATGCGGGCCACGTTTTGCGCGGGTGTGAGAGCCCATTCATTTGAATGGACTCCCGTGCCCGTGACACGCAGGGAAGAAGTCCTTGCACTTCTGAAAACACAGCCGAGGTTCCCAGTACGGTTGCGTTTTCCAGTGCGGGCGAGGCGCCATTAAAACTAATGGCACCCGCCCGCGGGTCCGCATTTCTCTGTGCGGGTGGTGCGGCTGCACGGATTTTCGTGCGGATCCGCAGTGACACCACCCACACAGGTGTGACCCAGGGCTAATGTCACACAGATAATAGTTTTACCAGACAGGAAGCAAGAAAATTCTGCAAGGACTCAGACAGCAAAATAAAGCTGCAAGGAGAAGAATCCACACCAGAAATTTAGGAGTCCAAGTATATTCATTGCAGCAGCCCAACATGTCTTGGTTGCTGTAGGGGTCTCCCTTTATCAGATCTTTAGTATGCAGTTTTTTGGGGGTTAAATCAACTTTGGAATGAAATTTTCTATTTAAAGTGGACCTTCCCCTCCGAACACAAAACACACATAAGCATCAAAAACCTTTTCTTCAAACCTTCACCCAAAACCTAATACCCTTCCTTTACTTCAAAATGTCCCAAATACAGTTCAAAAAATGGTCCACCAAATGTCCCAAATACAGTTCAAAAAATGGTCCACCAAATGTCCCAAATACAGTTCAAAAAATGGTCCGCCAAATAAAGTTCAAAATAATCCACCAAATGTCCCAAATAAAGTTCAAAATAATCCACCAAATGTCCCAAATAAAGTTCAAAATAATCCACCAAATGTCCACACTATTCATCTTCCAAACGTGATAAAATGTCCAATTTGTCACTTCAAATCCAAGATACCTCAAAGAAATGTAAACTAAATATAGTGCATTATCTCTCAAATAATACAATATTCTGTGATGCCATGCAAAACACTCATGAGACACAAAAAAAAAAAAAAAAAGAATATTGTATTATTTGAGAGATATTGCACTATATTTAGTTTACATTTCTTTGAGGTATCTTGGATTTGAAGTGACAAATTGGACATTTTATCACGTTTGGAAGATGAATAGTGTGGACATTTGGTGGATTATTTTGAACTTTATTTGGGACATTTGGTGGATTATTTTGAACTTTATTTGGGACATTTGGCGGACCATTTTTTGAACTGTATTTGGGACATTTTGAAGTAAAGGAAGGGTATTAGGTTTTGGGTGAAGGTTTGAAGAAAAGGTTTTTGATATTTGTACTTTCAAGGGTGAAAGATTTACTTTTCTTTGGGGATATACAGAGATTTTGGTTGTGACACATAAGCATCGTTAGGTCAGTTGTTTAACTTATTCCCACTGGCCTTACCTATATATGTGGCAGGCGGGATTTAAAGCGGTATGAAACCCAAAACCAAAAAGTAATATATTGCAGCTAACCAGTCATTAGATGTGGTGGCTGCATTAGTTTTCTATTTTTAGGCTTTTTTTGCCACTGTTTTCAGCTGCTGATATGGCCAGTAACACTTCTCCCATATTAGAGCGCCCCCCCACTCTGGATGAATGAGCACAGGGGACACGGAAGACAGCAGCATTGTCAGTCTGGGGGGGGGGGGTGTTAAATGTGTTAGATTTAAATACGCTAACAAGTTGAAGCCAAACTCCAGCTAACATTTTATAATCAGTTACAGTAAACATTTTGTTTTCTTTTTTTGGGATAAAGGTTTTACTTGAATAAATAAAAGCTGATCATTGTAAGCACCCCTGTCAATGTTAAATGATTTTTCTCATCTATGTAAGCTGATGCATTCTGGCTGGATCACCAGATGAAAATAGAAGAGAGAGCCTAAAAAAAAGAAAAGGCAGCTATCACATCTAAGAGTTGGTAAGCTGCAGTATAATAAATGTTTGCATTTGGGTTTAATACCACTTTAACACTGAGCGGGCACATATTTGTGTCTCTTGGGAGTGGCTTTTCTGTGTTGAGAGCAGGGGCGGACTGACCATTCGGGGTCTCGGGCACTGCCCGAGGGCTTAGGGTCAGTAGGGGGCTCCATGAAATGGCCCTAGTACCTTTCATAGGCTTTTTGGGGTGTGGTTTGAGTGTGGGCGAGGACACAGGGGCCCCATGATCCCCTATTGCCCGGGGGCCCCATGAGTTGTCAGTCCAGCCCTGGTTGAGAGCATCCAAGGTGTGAAACTACGGTGTCATGGACAGTTACCGACGTAAACTTGCAATTGGGAGCTTCCGATCATGTGACCATTGTGACAGCCAGTCGCATCGATCACAAGATCTGAAAGCCAGTGACAAGTTGCTATTTTTTTTATTACCTTTGTTCCAGACACTTTTCGGTTTCCTTGAGGCCATGCCCCCAGTGCCTACATGAGTGATCTCATCTGATCTTGGACATGCGTAGTATGAGATCTGGGGCAGCTTCTTTTTGGACACTAGCTTTCCTAAAATCATGTATAGTATGCTGCATGTGCCAGATCTCTTACAAAGGTTGTAAACCCCAAGCATGAAATATGAAGAAGCATATCCCTTTATAGTGTGTACTTGTCTCAGTCCAGAGCACTAAGTGTCATTTCTGTCTGCTGCTTCATTCCTCTGCTATCTGCTTGAGTCACTTCTGACAAGTTTTCCTGACACCAAGAGAAAAATGGTGACGGGGAGGGAACAACCTGTGATTGACAGCCTGGGCTCTGTTCCTGTGAGCTGTATGTAGGGTGTGCGTCTCTTCCCTCCAATCAGCTCTCAGAGCTCTCCTCACTGATGTAACTTCAGGTCCCTGCCCCCTGCTTTCTAGAGCTGAGAGCTCCTGCTAGAGAAGAGAAGACTGTGGATAAACAGGTACAACTTATGTAGGAGGATTTTTTTCATCTTTGTGTATCCACCTGAGGCCAGTCACTTCACTTGGTATATGTGAGAGTTTACAACCACTTTAAGACGCATGCCCCTACAATCTCCGATGTGACTTGTTACTGTTCGATAACAAGCTGCTCACATCTCATATGCCATTGGAGATCTGGCGCATGGGCTGTACATGATATTGGTTGGCTAGTGATAGTTCAGTAATATGCCCCCCCCCCCCCCAAGTCTTGTACTGCGCATGCTCCAGGTCTGGCATGAGGTCATTGGTGGGCCGGCACTAAACAAGGAAGAAGAAGCCGGCCACCAATGAGGTAAATGTAAAACAGCGGTGCGGAACGTGCAGACCAAGGAGGGAGATCCTATTGGAAAGGGGGGCAAGCCAAAGAAAAAGCATTGCCTACTGATGTGTGAATTGGTTTCCCTGAATCCCCAAATACATTTATGTGACACGGGCAGTGCAGAATGGTGGAGTGGGTTGGGGGGGGGGGGTCAATTTATCTGCTTCCTTTGGGTCTGTTATAGCTCTTAGATAAATGCATAAACTACATGTTAGTGGTTTTGAAGATTTTTAACTCCCATGCATTCTATGCATTAAGGTAAAAAACCTTCAGTATGCAGCCCCCCCAGCCCCCCTAATTTTTACCTGAGCCTAATATCTCGTTGCACTGCTGCGCACAAGAGCAGCGGCTCTCTCGGGTTTCTCCCTCCTCATTGGCTCAGACACATCAGTGGCAAACATTGGCTTCCGCTGCTGTTAAATCACAGCCTCATTGGCTGTGATCCCCCTGCTCCTCCTCATTGAAGGAGCAGTGGGCAGAATGGCCAAGCTGCACTCTGCCATTTATGGACACACAAAGCAGAGTTCGGGAGCGAGCATGCACAAGTGCCCCCATGGGAAGCAGCTTGCTATGGGGGCACTCGGCTGGGGGGGGGGGGGACCCGTAAAGAGGAATATTGGAGCTGCTGTGTGCAAGACCATTACACAGACCAAGTATGACATGTTCGTTATTTTTTACAAAAAAAAAAAAAAATACCTTTTACAATCACTTTAATGCTGTCAGAAATCTTGGGATCTGATAACTTTTTGTGCTATCTGCTTGTGCTCCACTGTTATTGGTTACTTTGTTCCCAGTTTACTTCTGTGAGTTATAGAACACCTTCCCCCCCCCCATGTTTTGGAAATAAGGGAGGGGGAAGTGTTGTGTAGACCTGTCTAACACCCCGGTCACATCGGGTGCGACTTGGCATGCTATTGTCCGCCATTAGAGCGGTCATATCGGTGCGGTTCTGACTTGGTTGGATCCGCACCGATTTCTAAAGTAGCGCATGCACTACTTTTGATGTGATTTGCATAGACGTCTGTGTCAGATGTCTTGGAAATCGGCAGGTCACACAACTTTGAAATCATGCGACTTCACTGTAAGTCACATGATTTCAAAATCGGCTTTGATGTGACCGGGGGGTTAAGGTGGCAACGCCGATCTTCCATAGAGGCAGTAAAGTGAATTACTGGAAGGATTGTAAAACAGGTGGTGTGTTATTGGCAGGATCAGCAGGGGAAGAAGAAAAGTCACATCTGAAGACTGGTAAGCTGCAATATAATACAATGGGGGGGAATCTTGGACGCACCCAGTAGGATGTCATACTAAGGACTATTTTTGAAGAGGAATGTGGGTTTTTCAAAAGACATGGAGTTCCCAGAGGAAACCACCAAAAGCTTAGAGCAGGGCTTAAAATTTCAAGTCCTGAGCTACTAGCCAGGCCTTAGAGTTACTCACCACCAACAAACACACACAAACAGAGACACCTGTACACACACACAGGCATGTACATACACACACAGAAACATGTACACATAAAGCACATACAGACACATGTATACACACAGAGGCACGTACAGATACGCATACACACAGACACATGTATGTACATGTACACACAGACACATGTACACACACACATACATGTACATACACGCAGACACATGTAAAGATACACACATGTACATACACACAGACACATGTACAATTGTACATGCATAAACACCACCCCCCCAAAAAACGTTGCAGTACTTTGTTGTACACTCACAGATCCGGGTACTGCACTCTAGGGGGAGGCAGAGAGCACAGCACACACTCCTTCCTTTGCTTTCACTGCGCTCAGCTATTGAGCAGTCTGACGGCTCCCAGTGCCAATGACAGATCCGGCTTGAGCTCCGAGCCTGCTCAGCAAGACGGCCCTGGGGGACACACTCGCCCCCCACCATAATTTCCACTCGCCATTGGCGAGCAGGCGAGTGGAAATTTCAAGCCCTGGCTTAGAGAGCATGCAAACTCCATTTAGATAGACCTGGACACCATTCAAACCAAGGACCTTTGGCAAGGCAGAAGTGTTGACTACAAAGCCATGGTGCTGCCATTATGGAGCAAATTCATCCCAGATTCCCATTACCAATGAAGAATACAGTTAAAGGATAAGTTCACCTTCGGGAACATGTTACATGTTCCTCCCGTTTTTAGGGTGGAATATGTAACATGTTCCCAATGCTGCAGCCGCTGTCCTGTCTCCTTGTGACAGCAGTATGAGAAGAATTGCGCTGTGCTAGCTGTCACTTTTTCAAAACTTCGCCCACACAACCGCGTTCGAGAGTTCTGAAAATGAATGAACTACAAGTCCCAACAGCCTTTGAGACTGTCGGCTTGTAGTTTTCAATGAACTACCATGATGCTGTGTTAGTTCATTGACTCTTCCTGTCACAGTGTATCTGCTTGCCTGTATGAGGTACGAGCACGCAGATACACTGACAGGTTTGCAGGAGTCCTGCGTGACACCGGCTGATCTGATCACCGGTGAAATGCTTTACAGATGCAGAAATAAAAATGGTAAATGCACATTTTTTACCTGCAAAATAAAAATGGGCATTTTATTATTTTTGTCCTTTTAAGTGAACTTATTCCTTAATCTTTTGGCACCAGCCAAACGCAAATGTGCAGCCTCCCGGCGTCTAGGCCTAGACGCCGAGCGGCCACACATTTGCGTTCTATTAAAAAAAGACATGTGCTGAGAGCACGTGCCCTGCGCGCTCCCAGCACACATGTCCAGTACTCAGGGAAAGGTCCCGATCTCCTCTTTCGATCGGGACCTTTCCCGATCATGTGACTGCCGTGACGTTGTGTCACAGCGGTCACGTGACTCTAAACCCCGCCCCGCCTCCCGGCTTCTGAAACCCTTAGAGGGCCGGGAGGTGCTGGTACCAAGGGGCACCAAGGGGTTAAAGGCAAACTTAGCCTTGATGAAGGAGGAACTTTATAGCACTTGAAATGAGTCGGTTTGTCATCTGTGAACTTTCTGTGACTAAATAAATACATTTGGACAACTACTTTTGGTGTGGTGGTCTTATTCTTCTTGCACCTTCCATTGTTCACTCAAACTACCTTTGAGGCTATTTGAGGGTTATTTACTAAAATTGTAGAGTGCAAAATCTGGTGCAGCTCTGCTGTCAGGGATCCCGGGCTCTCGGCGGTGCGCGCATGCGCAGATTGCGGATCCGTCCGAGCTGGCGAGCACTGAGTCCTCGGCGATCGCGGCGGCGGCCGCGCATGCGCACTAGCGATCACGGCTGCACCAATGGGAGAACAGGGCGCTCTATTTAAACCTGCCCTGTGCATCTCAAAGTTGCCGCAAGGTCTTGTTCCTGTTCCTGTAAGTACGTTTCCTTGTTGCCAAACTCTGCCTGTTCTGATTTATGCTGACCCTCTCCTGCTCTGACCCCGGCTCATTCCTGACCATCCTTCTGCCTGATGCTCAGTACCGCGCTGACCGCTACCTGCTGAACCTGGCTTGTGACCCCGACCATTCTCCGCTTGCTCCTCCTATACCACACTGCCCGCACGATACCGACCCGGCTAGTCTGACCTCGCTCACTCCTAGCAGTCACCCATCCATCCCGCTCGGATCGGGACCTGTCATCCCCTTCACAGCAGGCTCATCCCAGGCACACACCCTCAGCGGGAGCCCTCTACCACCGCCGTGGGTGCCCAGGGGCGCGACCTGGTTCCAGTCTTGCACCAAGTCCATCCCCACCATCAGGGGCTCTGGTGAAAAGGCAGACTGGGACTTAGACTCCGCGTCCTGGGAAACCCCGTGCTGTGGACCACTAGAGATCCCGTTGGGCGGAGCCTGATATCTGCATAGAAACCAACCAGCTTCCAGATTTTATTGTCAAAGCTTAATTGAACAAGCTGAACTTAGAAGCTGATTGGCTCCCATGCACAGCTGCACCAGATTCTGAGCGCTCCAGTTTTAGTAAATCTCCCCCTTTTGTATTAAAGCCAGAGTTGTCATTCTTCATAGTATGGACTTCGCTTCACATTGATTAACCAAATATATTTCATTTCCAGCGCTGTTCATCTACAAAAAAAAAAGTAAGTTATAATCTTACCTTACAATATTCCTGTGTGAATGTCTCCAGCATTCGTGTAGCCGTCACACATAATCCTTGTGTTATGTGTCTAATATGTGTATTTTCTATGAACATCAGCTCCATCTAGTGCCCATGTGGTGGTGTTTTCCTGAAATACCTCAACCAGGAAAATACCTCATTATGACCACTAGATGGAGTTGACGATCATAGAGAATAAACATACAGTGCCTTGAAAAAGTATTCATACCCCTTGAAAATTTCCACATTTTGCCAAAAACGTCAGTGTATTGTGATTTTATGTGGTAGACCAACACAACGTGGCACTTAATTGTGAAGTGGAAGGAAAATGATAAATGGTTATCAAAATTTTTTTTACAAATCTGTGAAAAGTGTGGAGTGCATTTGTATTCAGCCCCCCGGAGTCAATACTTTGTAGGACCCCTTTGGCTGCAATTCCAGCTGCAGGTCTTTTTTGGGGATGTCTCTACCAGCTTTGCACATCTAGAGAGGGATATTTCTGCCCATTCTTCTTTCAAGAATCGCTCATGCTCTGTCAGATTGGATGGAGAGCGTCTGGGAACAGCAAATTTCAGGTCTGGCCACAGATTCTCAAGTGGATTTAGGTCTGGACTGTGACTGGGCCATTCTAACTCATGAAGATGCTTTTATCTAAACCATTCTATTGTAGCTCTGGCTGGATGTTTGGGTCGTTGTCCTGCTGGAAGGTGAACCTCCACCCCGGTCTCCAGTCTTTTGCAGATTCTAACAGGTTTTGCTGTGTCCCCCACATGGCTTCTCGCAAATTGCAAACAGGACTTCTTATGGCTTTCTTTCAACAATGGCTTTCTTCTTGCCACTCTTCCATAAAGGTCAGATTTGTGGAGTGCACGACTAATAGTTGTCCTGTGGACAGATTTTCCCACCTGAGCTGTGGATCTCTGCAGCTCCTCCAGAGTTCCCATGGGCTTCTTGGCTGCTTCTCTGATGAATGCTCTCCTTGCCCGGCCTGTCAGTTTAGGTGGACGGCCATGTCTTGGTAGGTTTGCAGTTGTGCCATACTCTTTCCATTTTCGGGTGATGGATTGAACAGTGCTCTGTAAGATGTTCAAAACTTTGGATTTTTTTGTTTAAGCTAACCCTTCTTTAAACTTCTCCAGAACTTTATCCCTGACCTGTCTGGTGTGTTCCTTGGCCTTCATGAGGATGTTTGTTCACTAATGTTCTCTAACAAACTTTTGAGGGCTTCACAGAACAGCTGTATTTATACTGAGATTAAATTACACACAGTTGGACTCTATTTACTAATTAGGTGATTTCTGAAGGCAATTGGTTCCACTAGATTTTAGTTAGGAGTATCAGAGTAAAGGGGGCTAAATACAAATGCACACCACACTTTTCAGATATTTATTTGTAAACAATTTTTTAAACCCATATATCATTTTCCTTCCACTTCACAATTATGTGCCACTTTGTGTTGGTCTATCACATCAAATCCAAATAAAATACATTTACGTTTTTGGTTGTAACATGACAAAATGTGGAAAATTTCAAGGGGGATGAAGACTTTTTCAAGGCACTGTATTAGACACAGTATAGGGATTACTTGTGACTGCTATTTGAATGCTTGTAACATTTCAGAGGCCAACGGAGGGACTACCAACCTTAACAGATGGTGTGCCAGAACTCCAGGTCAGAGTTGAAGTCAAGAACTTTACAGGGATCAGAGATACCTTTTCAAACTACAAAAAAGAAAAATTCCCAGCTCTAACTCTCCAGCCAGCTTGCAAACAAACCGAATTAACCTAACAGTATGCGTTAAAAACGGGTTTAGTTAGCACACATTTGCAAATTTATGCGTAAGCTACAGAGCTTCGTCACGGCACCAAAGTATTCTGTAGTTCTTAACTCTCCAATTTTAAGAGCCCCTATAGTAGAGGCACATGTATTTAATGGATAGACCAAGGCAGCTGGACCTGAAGGAGCCCACTCCTCCTTAAAGGTACAGGAGCGCACCGGACACCCAGCATGTAGCACAATGACAGCTAAGGTGTCCAGTGCGCCCCCTCACCAACAATTCAACAGTACAAAAAATACCCAATGCCCCAGTCTATAACTGGCCTTCACAGCAAGGAGCACATGGAAGGGTGACGCATGTCAAACAACAAAAAAGAAAAATTCCCAGTTCTGAATTGCCAGCCAGCTTGCAAACAAACCAAATTAACCTAACAGTATGCATTAAAAACAGGGGTTTAGTTAGCACACATTTGCAAATACAGTGTAAGTTACAGAGCCTCGTCACAGCAACTCAATATCCTGTAGTTCCTAACTCCAATTAAATACATGTGCCTCTACTATGGGGGCGCTTAAAATTGGAGAGTTGGCATGTGCTCCTTGCTGTGAAGGCCAGTTATAGACTGGGGTGTCACAATCGCCGCCACCAACATGCTACAATCCCACGATCACGACGTCAGACCCCAGACCTTCTCGCCAAATTCGTGACCGAAGGACTAGCCAATGTAAAACCGCGATGTGACGTGCGCAACAATGCCACACCCAGCTGCACCCTGCACAACGATTTTCCAGCTAATGGACCACAATCGATGTATTGGCAGCCTGGGCGATTGTTACTGGGTCAGGTTAATTACGCAACTAAACCTTCACACTGCCACCACCTCCTTTTTAATCAGAGAAAGAGGAAACTCGGCGCTCAGCTATAACACTATAATGGTTGATATAATTGTATAAAATGGTCCGGTTATACAGAGGTTCAAAAGACCGGTTATACAGAGGTTCAAACAAACACAGTAGCGTTCTCTTTAAAGGCAGGGATTCGTAAATTGCAATTAAGAGCTATAGAAACAGTTCAACACTTTCAGAAAGAAAGATTTATTACTAAGAGGTCAAACGGGTGCAATACAAATATTTACAGGAAAAGATGTAACTAAGATATATATATATATATATAAACATACAGAAAAAGATGTAACTAAGATATATATATAAACATACAGAGACGAGCAGCATAGCAAAGAGATATCAGGGAGAGGTTAAAGGGTTCAGATACTTGCCATTAAGCCCTGGATATAAGCAGATCAAGTTTCTGAGCAGAATGGCTTTGATCTCCCTATGGTAGGATGGAAAAAATGGGAGATGTCTTCAACTTCCTTCTTTTAGGCCTGACAGCCTGTTTTAAAGTCCCCAGCAGGGGGTGTCTCTGACACCAGGGACCAATACCTCGTGTAGGCGTGGAGGTCAGGGTGTCGACCTAAACTAGAGCCAAAATCTTATGTAGTTCATATTTGGGCTCATAACTGTTCCTATGCACAAGTGCCATCCCACCCGCGGGTAGATTATTATGTAGACAAGTTTAAGGATTGAGTAGATATGAATTATGAAAGTGTATGCTAAACGGTTCACGAGATCTATTTTTCTGCTTTTCTGTGTATGTGAGACAAGTCGAGTGACCCATCAAACTGTTCGGCTCCTCCTAGCCAATCTGACGGTATGTCTGGTTTTTATGTAAGTCTCTCATATTCCAAGATATGAGACATAGGGAAGAAATGGATTTGGAGGAGTGTTATCTGATTCTGTCACCTACACTGAGTTAGGCTCATTAGATCAGAATCCCTTTCAACTCCTGAGAGAGCTTGCCTTATCTCTCAGGAGGTGTTACAATTGGCAGGTTCTGTGGACGGAGAGACTCCAACTCTCTTGGGGGCTTTTACAGCTTCGGTGACCCACCTGTGACTTTCCTAACTCACACACATACTGGCCATATGTCCCTGGGCCTCTCAGGAAGGGAGGAGGAAGGAGAATGAGGGAAAAATATATGTCAGGATCGTTAATCCCTTCGCCAAGATGGAGTTTGAAGCCAAAATGGTTGAACCGCGTCCATCTCTGATGCGCACGTTTGCGCCATGGGGCAGTGGCCATTTTTTGTTCAGGAATACCTTGTAGCATGTAGGATGAAGTGCTGTTTTTGAAGAGTCTTGTGGTGTCAGCTCACATTTAACAGATTTAATTTTTCCATGATACTATACCAAAACTGATAGCGCTATGTGTCAACAACAAAAGAAAATGGAAAACAGCATAAAATTCAATATTTCAACAGTGGCCACACTCACTATAGTTATCACATATATATATATCAATAAAACTAGCAAAATCGTGTTGCGCCACCTACAAATAAAGTACAAATGCAAAGGAAAATACAAGTGAACAAAAAAAGTCCATACAAGGTATTGAAAAGTTCACAGTCCATAGCCAAAAAATCCAGCGTGAATAAAACAGTCCAAAAGATCCCGGTAGTAAGCCCAATCTTCACCAACTGTGTGCATACACAATCACACCCAGCTTACCAGATTCTCAGACCTCAAAGAACGGAGGTCTGACTGCGCATAGAGGGACAAAACCCAAATGGATGGATGGATAGCTCAAACCAACATCAGTACTCCCAACGGGGTGAACCAGCTCCGGATTATTACCAAACAAGGAGAAGGCCTCTCATAGTGTAGTATTAAAACAACCACATTTTATGAAGTGTTCTTGCATGGCAGACCACTTACTGTTATCTCACATATATATTATTATTCTTATTATAGCCAGATTTACTACCCTAACTCCTCCCACATGACTCACAGGCAGCTGAGTCAGGGAGGCTAACTGTGAGCTGCAAAATACAAGCTGAAATGCATTTCTCTGTCTATCAGGCTTGCCACGTGCACTGCTTACATTTCATCAATCACTTGGTTACGGTTGGTTGCAAGAACACTTCACACAATTTCCCCAGAAATTGTAGATTTTCTAGTTATTATTATTCTTATTATAGCCAAATTTACTACCCTAACTCCTCCCACAGTTTTTACACTACATAGACAGTAATATACCGAAACGTACGGATTGTTCCCGATTGGTGTGCTATTACTTTGTGGAACGTTTTGCCGAATGGTTCACAAAATATCGGGGTTTTTGTGGTGAAATTGGTCCCATAGGAATGAATGGCGGAATGTTCAAAACTAGAGTGGGAGCTGACAAAAGCTAGAGTGTGAGCTGAAAAATCAGGACATGATTTCTAAACTGCCATCACTCCCTCATTTTCAAGCCCACCTACACAAATCTTATATCAAAACGTTCAGCTATCCCTGCTGCCACTAAAAATGTCCACGGCTAAGCCATAGTCCTGATAGTTTCACTCCAACCTATTCACAGTTACTCCAGCCACTTCAACCACACAACAGTTACTCCAGCCACTCCAACCACACAACAGTTACTCAAGCCATTCCGCCCAGTTACTCCGCCCACTCCAGTTGTAGACTACTGGTGGAGGCAAGAACACTTCACACAATTTCCCCAGAAATTGTAGCTTTTCTAGTTAAAGTATGTGAATGTAAAACAAGCACCAGCATTACAATCTCTCCTGGTCCCAACCGATGCCATGGAGGCATGATGACGTCTCCGCTGTAGCTCCGCCAAACACGTTTCATCCAATAGCACGTCGTCACTGGGGCAACAGAGCATCATACAAAAATGATACCCCAAGTTGCTTTCTTGGTGCTTTAATGTTTCTCTAAAGCCTTCATAGAAGTTTATGACAAAGATGGCTAACAGCACCTGCAGCTTTTGAGGGGTATTTATTCAGAGTTAGCTTTGGTTTGTTTTGGAGGTATTGCAGGTGTGAGATATCCCAGGATGCATTGGGAAACCAACAAGCGAACCAGAAAGACGTCATCAGCAGTCACTTCCGGTTCTTGTGTATAAATTCTGGGAGAGTCTGGTGCATATGTTATATCTGGTGTACATGAGGAGCAGCAGGAAGTTGAGCGGCGTCTGGACTGAAACAGAGCAGCTAGAAGACAACACACAGCGTGTGCAACATGGGAACACTATAGCAGAAAGCAGACCCGGACTGGGACAAAAAATAGGCCTGGGCATTTTAGACCACTCTATAACATGCACACAAACACACAAATATCCACATAAATGCCATTGTTCTCTATGGGGAGGCAGATGTAAATGGACATATGTCCGTTTACACCCGTCTGCATCCGATTACATAAAAACAGATGGATGGGGATGTGTTCCCCATCCATCTGTTGGAGCAGATTGGATGACGGTCGGATGTAAATGGACAGGTGGTCTGTTTACACTAGACTGCCCTATAGAGAACAGGCTGTGTCTGTTCTGCACAAGCGGAGCAGTTCTGCTTGGTGGAGTCCACCCATGTGAAAGGGACCTAAAATAGGAAAAAGCAGAATGTTTGTTGTATCAGGAAACCCTCAGAATCAATTATCATTTTGTCTGTGATCAACCTCCCCAATGCCCTTCCTACTGTGGCAGCACCCAGATATTACAGAGTTCCCCTTTAAACTTTAACATTTCTAGCAGCCTCTGTTTGCAAAAGAATGGTCACCAGCCCACTTCCCCCTCCCTTATTTCCTGTGAAGTAATGTGTTCCAGCCTGTAGCTGGTATTCTTATCTGTAGCTGGTATTCAAGGCTATATTTTGCACAGTTTAGAAAGCCTTGAATGTACAGGAAGTGAAAAAGGAAAAATATGCATTGCGATGTAATTATTGGTATATACACCATGTAAGAGGCTTTTGAAGGCACTTAGCTTTACAGACACTGTCTGGCTAAGTCCCAGCTGGTAAATAAAAGGTTTGTTTTCCTCAAGTTCATGTCCGGAGTTTACCTGGTATTCCCAAAGTTGCTACTACACTACCACAAGGCCAGCCGTGGAAACAGAAAGTTATAGTGTGAACCTCACCTTAAAGGGAACCCATTTACTGGTGCAATCTTCATAAGGTATTATACCCGTGATAAGGTGCATCAGCTGCAGCATCAGCCATTCATTCTCTTTAACTCCAAACTTTCTGTTTCCATAGCTGGCCTTGTGGTATGAAGATGTAATAGGATGGGGGGAATCACAGACAAAATGATCATGATTATTCTCACCTGAAGATTTCATATACCTGGCCTCACAGAATCTTCACTGCTCATGGGGACCGGGGACTTTTACTATTGTGGACTCCACAATACTCCACAGTACACTGGGAGATCATGATGGGGTGGGAAGGTCAGGTGTTTTCAGCTGCAGATGGGAAATAAAACTCTGTGTGTAAGTTGCTGCCAGCTAGTGGTAATCTGTGTCAGAGGGACTCCCAGTTTTCACAAAGCTCGGGGACTTACTGCTGTCAGTAGGCACATGGACACAGTTTTAGGCCTGGTTCCCAGCTATGCATTTTTTAGTGCTTTTTGGGTTTTGCAGAAACTCACTATTATTATTATTATTATTATTATACAGAACTACAGTCCATTTAACCTGGTTTCCTATGGGACATGTTCACATCTACGACTTTTTGTAAAGGTTCAGGGAGTTTTTTTCCCGCAGCAGACTGCAACAGGCATAGGTGTGAACAAGGCCTAAAAGACAGCCGTGAGGAGGACTAAGAGCCACTTTCCCTTGTGTAGCTTTCCAGTGCTGGACTGTTAGATTCTGACACCACCCTGGACAAAGCCAATGATCGTTCCTGTCTTCCCCTATGAGGCAGGGTCTGTGGGGCTCACTGCAGTTCATTAACTCCGGACTCCAACTCTGGACTGTGCATGGTTGCTTGTGTGAAGGCATCTAGCCTCTAACTCCAGCAAAGTGCTGGTTGTGAGGGCTGCAACCACCACTCATGGGGCCCCCTACTGCCAGCCAAGGTAGTTATTTAAGCATTCTCCTCCGCTGTTCCTCTAAGTATCTGACATCGAAGCCCTCCCCGTCACTTCCCATCCTTAGGCAGCAGCCACCAAGGAGAAAAGGCAAGCCTGTAAGGCCCCTCTGTCTGCTATACCAGCCCTGGGCTGGCCCGGCACACCAGGCAAATGCACGCCATGCCCGAAGGCCAGTCCGGGCCTTGTGGAAAGTGAGTGGGGACCAGGCCAGGACTGAGCGATGGAGGATTAGCAGAGCTGGGGGACAAGAGCAGGAGAAACTAGTAATGTCACACATGGTGCGCAGCATGGGATCAATTTAACGTGTGGGTGGGTGAGTGGGACCTGGAGAGAGAGGAAGATCAGAAAACCAAAGGATCAGCAAAGCTGGGAGTTATTACTGAGTGGGGGATCAGCAGAGCTGGGGGTTACTACTGAGCAGGGGGATCGGCAGTGCTGGGAGTTACTACTGAGCGGGGGATCAGCAGAGCTGGGGGTTAGTACTGAGCAGGGGGATCAGCAGTGCCAGGGGTTACTACTGAGTGGGGGATCAGCAGAGCTGGGGGTTACTACTGAGCAGGGGGATCAGCAGTGCTGGGAGTTACTACTGAGCGGGGGATCAGCAGAGCTGGGGGTTACTACTGAGCAGGGGGATCAGCAGTGCCAGGGGTTACTATTGAGTGAGGGATCAGCAGAGCTGGGGGTTACTACTGAGCAGGGGGATCAGCAGTGCTGGGAGTTACTACTGAGTGGGGGATCAGCAAAGCTGGGTGCACGACTGAGTGGGGCATCAGCAAAGCTGGGGGTACTACTGAGCAGGGGATCTGCTGAACAAGCGTACTAATAAGCTGGGGATCTGCTAAACCAGGGTACCAATGAGCCGCGGTTCTACTGAGCCTCTTTAAAACTAATAGAAAGTCAACACACACAGGGCATTTGCCAAGCTTCAAAAAAGCATCACAGAAGCATCAAAAACACATAAAAAAAAACACCTTCAAGTGGTAGGTGCTTTAATGTGTGTTAAAGTCAAAGTAGGTGTAAGTGAGTGATAAGGGCATCAAAATAAGCACAAAGACAAAAGCCTATATTCAGGAGCTTACCAAAAAGACCAGAAGAAGACATTCCCTCAAATCGAGAAATCCAAGTGTAGTAAGTCAAAGAAAGCTCAAAATGAAGAGTCCAACATCTTTACTGGTTACAGCAAGCAGGGAAAAAGACAGCCAATGCATTTCAGGGGCCACACAATCCCGTCTTCATCAGGGTTGGGCGAAATAACAAAATGTTAAATGGACACAAAAATACTTTATGCAGTCTAATCTGCAGGCAGAGGATCTTCTAAACAACTGTTAGTGCTGGTGTTCCCAGTAAAAGTGGCAAGGCACGCCCTCTCTTTGTTCTGACGATCGCCATTACTAAGAATGAGTGAAAGGGAAAGAAACTGCCAAGTTTTGGGTTGTCACCAGAACAGGAATAGAGGGGAAATTTTCCAGTGAGGGCACTAATTCTGGTGACAGCCAGGAATTTCACTCACCTTGGAGGTATCTCCTCTCACTTCCGGTTTTGGCAATGGGAGAGGACATGAAAGGAAATCTCCCCAATGGGACACAGAGGGCAAAAAACTAGACGTGCACGCCAGAAATTTTCATTTAGTTTCAGATGCATGTGTTCGTTGAAGAATTTCATATTATCAAATACATTATGTTGAACTGATTAGTTTTCGGAAATGATTGCATTTCTTCGCCATTCATTTTGTATGTTCATTGGTCCAGATGGAATCAAAAAATGTTGCAGTTTTTCTGAAAGATTGCTATATATTCAATTTATTATCATATCTGGAGGATTCTTTTTTTATTTTTAAATGATCAATTTTTATTGTCATTTTCCAAAAACTAACAAGCAGTTATATACAATAGTCTCTTTTAAATTTAATAATTTCATTCTTAACCTCCCTGGCGGTATTCCCGAGTGTAGCTCGGGGTAACATTTCAGTACCAAGAGCGGTAACCCCGAGCTACAGTCGGGAATACCATGCGGCACTGCTCCGGCATTTGTTCTTCACTTACCTTACCCTGCGCTCCCGCGATGTGTCCCCTGCAGCGTCCCCGGCCATCTCCTTCGGCTGATGCCGGCATCCGGCTTCTGTGTCCTGTCCCTGTGACGTCGGGACGTACGGGCGCCGCCGGCGGCGGGAAATTTAAAAATTTTAAATAATGTCATTTTTTTTTTTTTACATTTTACATAGTAAAACATTGCTGTCTCAAACCATTTCACATACATTTTGTCCCGAGTGCTTTGTCCGGCGCCCTGCCTGCATTTTGACTGTTCTTTCTGCCTGGAAACTGAGAAACGTCCATGGCGTCCAAAAAGTGTCCCTTTAGGTCAAAAGCGGTTTAGATCAGCTAGAGAACAGCGATAGTAAATCAGAACCACTTGCAGAATTGAGTGATAATGATTTGTGGGGAAATTCCTCATCAGACACTGAAAACGATTCTGCGACTTTGCTCAGTGATGTGCGAACTTGGCACTATATTTCAAATTTCAGTGTTTTTGGTTTGATTATATTATTGAATTAAATGTATTAATATTATATTATTATTTTTTATGATTATTTATTAAATTATAATTTATGATTTTGTGTTTAAAATTTTATCATCCCCGGGATGTTTAATAGACTCTTGTTCGGACAGATTTCAGTGAGTTATTCCTAAATATTACAGCCTACAATAAAAAAACTACATATTTCCATGCAAAATAATGGTACCGCTTTCAGCACCAAAAATCGGAAATAATCATACCGCCAGGGAGGTTAATAACATCAAAATAGTTACATAGTTAGTCTGACTAACGCGTTTCCTTAGAGGAAGAGGTTGTGTCCTCGAAACGCGTTAGACAGTTGGTCATCCAGGGTTCCATCGTATGGACTCAGATGTTGTTTGGATCATACATCTTGTTTAGTTTGACATGCCTGTGTTTTTATGTCTATTGTGAGTATGATACTTACTTTGTTTCTTCAATAAATCTTTAAACGATAATGCACTAGGTCGGTGCACCCTTTTTCTGTTTCTCTATTTTGCATCCAGTGTATTTGGACCACCCCGGTCTGTTGAGGGCAGCAAGCAGTGCATATTCCAGAAAATTCCAGAACATTCCTATTGGACATATTGAGTCTTTTCCTAGCGCAGGAGAAAAGTGTTTGTTGTGTTGAACTGCAAGCTACACTCGGGATTACCCTGCAGCGTTGCTCCGGGATCCCTGTATCACTTACCTTGTCCTTCGCTCGCGCGATGTCCCCACTGCAGCGTCCCCAGTCATCTCCTCTGGCCGATGCTGGCATCCATCTTCTGGGCTCCGTTCCCTGCGAGCGTTGGGACGTACGGGATGGGGAACGGAACCAGCGGGAAATTTAAAAATGTTAAAAAGTGACATTCGCTAAATACACTAAAATCACATAGTATAACATTCCTGTATCAAACCATTTCACATACATTTTGTCCCGAGTGCTTTGTCCGGCGCCCTGCCTGCATTTTTACTGTTCTTTCTGCCTGGAAACTGAAAAGCGTCCAAAAAGCGTCCCTTTAGGTCAAAAGCGGTTTTAGACCGGCTAGAGAACAGCAATAGTAAATCAGAACCACTTGCAGAATTGAGTGAAATTCATCATCAGACACTGAAAACAATTTTGCGACTTTGCTCAGTGATGTGCGAACTTGGCACTATATATTTGAAACATCAGTGTTTTTTGTTTTATTATATTATTGAATTAAATTTATTATTATTATATTATTATTTTTTATGACTATTTATTATATTATAATTTATGATTTCGTGTTTCAAATTTGATCATACCCGGGATGTTTACTAGACTCTTGTTCGGACAGTTTTCAGTGAGTTATTCCTAAAAATTACAGGCCTACAATAAAAAAACAACATATTTCCGTGCAAAAAAATGTACCGCTTTGAGCACAGAAATACTGACATAATCATACCGCTAGGGGGGTTAAAGAGGGCATCACTTTTTGTAAACGTAAATCCAAGAATTTAGAAAATATTTTTAGATCCTCGTTTATTAAAGAAATGGTCCGAGAGAGCACAAAGTAGGGTCCTTTTGCTCTTTAGCTATTAATACGATATGTGCCTCTTGTGACTGTTTGGTAAGAGGGCAGGTCGATGAAATATCATTAAACATATTGCCCAGAAAAGGAGTAAGAGAATCCTCAAATTGCTTCTAAACGTTTCCCCATGAATCCATCTGGTCCAGGACTTTTACCATGCTTTAAAGATTTAAAAACGAACATAACTTCTTTCGGTGAAAAGGGATTTGAAATACTTTTTACCTGTTTCTCTGTCAATCTAGGTAAGGCTGTCCGTTTTACATAGTCATTACGTTGAGAAGAACTAGTACTATCTAAAAAAAAGATTCTGTTGTATTTCTAATATTATATAATGAACAGGGGCGGAGCCCCCGGGTAATAGGGGATTATGGGGCCCCTGTGTCCTTGCCCACACCCAAAAAAGCCTATGAAAAAGCCAAAAAAAGGTACCAGGGGCATCTCATGGGGGCCCCCTACTGACCCTGGGCCCTCGGGCAGTGCCCGAGTGCTCGAATGGTCAGTCCGCCCCTGATAATGAAGAATAATAATCATGAAAGGTTGAAGCTATTTGCTCTGAAGCCTGTAGGCCTCTCATCTTTGGTATAAACCTTTTAGAATGTTTTTATTAACCACTTCCAGTCCGGACACTTTCCCCCCCTTCCAGTCCGGACACTTTCCCCCCCTTCCAGTCCGGACACTTTCCCCCCCTTCCAGTCCGGACACTTTCCTCCCCTTCCAGTCCGGACACTTTTACCCCCTTCCTGTCCAGGCCAATTTTCAGCTTTCAGAGCTATCACACTTTGAATGACAATTGTGCGGTCATGCAACACTGTACCCATATTAATTTTTTAGCATTTTTTTTTAGACAGATAAAGCTTTATTTTGGTGGTATTTATTCACCACTGGGATTTTTATTTTTTTTTTGCTATACAAATGAAAAAAGTCTACAAATTTTGAAAAAAGTGTTTTTCTTATAAAATTTTGCAAATAAATAATCTTTCTTCATAAATCTTGGCCAAAATTTATTCCGTTATCTTTTTAGTAAAAAAAAAAATAACCCAAATTAGTTTATAACCAAAAATGATAATTTTTAAACATTTTTTTTACATTTTTATTTATTTTTTTATATTATTATTTTTGTTTTGTTTTTTTACATACTGTCACCCTAGCAGTACAGTGTCACCATGGTGACTCTGTACTACTAGTGGGGGGCGATGAAGATTTTTTTTTTTACACTGATTGCTTTTACACCCATATAGGATGTAAAAGCAATAATTTCTCCTTCTCTCTGGCTGCATTCTTTCAGCCATTGAGTACTACTGTGTGAGCTGTGATTGGTCACAGCTTGTCACATTTTACAAGGCTGTTGTGAATAACCCTGTACCATGTGACCTCTGTGATCATTCACAGATTTCACACGTAGTAAGCAATGATGTCAGAAGTGACATCTTGCTTACTACTTTGCATGTGATCACTGACTGGTCAATCAGTGATCACATGATCGGGACCTCAAACAGGTCCCGTACGACAATCGGTGTTCCACTGTGTCCGGAGGGAGCGCGCACCAGCAGGAGGTGGGGAGGCCGTTTATAAATTGCTACTCGACCCTGCAATGCTACCGTCCGGCCGTTTATATACAACGGCCGGACGGGAGGTGGTTAAATTGTACGTGCTAGAGCCCTACTACTTTTATCACCGTATGCATAACGGACACGTTGTGCGCATTCTCTTTAAATATGCTTGATCAACTAATGCATGTAGTTTAGTTCTTTTTTTGTTGTAAACTTTGAAAATTAGAGGCCTCCGCCCTATGCTTATGTTTCCTTTCTAAATCATGTATATCCTCAAGTAGGGAGGTCATGTTGGAATCTCTCGTTTTTCAGTCTTGAACCATGAGAAATAAGAACTCCTCTCAGGATACATTTCAACGCTTCCCACCTTAGAGTGGTCAACGTGGTATCATCTACATGGTCTATGGAGAGGTTTGCAAGTGTCTGCACGATGGCCTCCCTTACAAGAGGATCCTTCAGTAAATTCTCATGCAGTTTCCAAGTTTATTGCATTTTACATGTGTGAGAGATTTTCACTGAAAAATAAAGTGGAAAATGGTGTCAGCACAGTTGGGTACCTATTTGGGACCATGGTTCCCTGTCTAATAAACAATGAGAAATGTAAAAAATAATAATCAATCCTACTGTATGTATTATAAATAGCTGAATAGCACGTAAAATCCTTCTCAAACGGATGCAAAATATGCCAGACGTCTATCAACTGTAGCGAGTGGAGCATTTGCTTCAGCCTCTTAAGACGATATCTAGATATATGTGGTTTTTCCGTTGACGCATCTAACAATGGATCTAATGTTACATTCAAGTCACCTCCCAACACCACAACTCCTTCCTGAAAATCTGTTAATTTAGATAAAACAGAAGCTTGTCCAGAGTTAGGCGCATACATATTAGCTAGTGTCAGGAGCGGACTGACAATTCATGGGGCCCCCGGGCAATAGGGAATCATGGGGCCCCTGTGTCCTTGCCCAAACTCAAAAAAGCCTATGAAAAAGGTACCAGGGGCATCTCATGGGGCCCCCTACTGACCCCTGGCCCTCTGGCAATGCCCAAGTTTCCAAATGGTCAGTCCGCCCCTGGCTAGTGTGAATACTTGATGGAAAATCTACACAAACCTACCCTCTGGATCAACAAGTTCCTGAACATCAGAGACTGAGATAGAGGAGTGTAAACTAATTGCCACCCCTTTTGGTTTGGTTTACCCTTTGGATTATAACTCATAAACCAAGATGAGTAGTATCTAGTAGGCATTTGAGGAACTGACATAGATTTAAAATGGGTTTCCTGTTAAAAGAGAATATGGACCCTTTGTTTGGGCATATCATATATTATTATTATTATTATTATTATTATACAGGATTTATGGCGCCAACAGTTTGCTCAGCACTTTACAATATAACGGGAAACAATACAGCAACAATACAGTTCAATACAAGAGTGTTAGGAGGGCCCTGATCCTGGGAGCTTACAATCTAAGAGGGAGGGGCTGGTGGTACAAAAGGTAGTAACTGTGAGGGATGGACTGGTAGGAGGAGTAGAAGATTCCATTATTAGCTGAGGGCAGGATAGGCTTTCCTGAAGAGAGAGGTTTTCAGAGATCGCCTAAAAGTGAGCAGAGTAGGCGATAGTCTGATAAATTGGGGGTAGAGAATTCCAGAGGATGGGGGAAGCTCTGGAGAAGTCCCTGAGACAAGCATGGGAAGAGGAGACAAGGAAGCTAGAGAGCAGGAGGTCGTGCGAGGAGGGGAGAGGACGGTTTGGGTGATATTTGGAGACCAGATAGGTGATGTAATTTGGGGCAGAGTTATAAATGGCTTTATATGTTATTGTTAATGTTTTGAATTTTATCCGTTGGGCAATGGGAAGCCAGTGGAGGGATTGGCAGAGAGGGGTGGAGGCCAGTGGAGGGATTGGCAGAGAGGGGTGGAGGCCAGTGGAGGGATTGGCAGAGAGGGGTGGAGGCCAGTGGAGGGATTGGCAGAGAGGGGTGGAGGCCAGTGGAGGGATTGGCAGAGAGGGGTGGCTGATACAGAACGGTTAGTAAGGTGGATGAGTCTGGCAGCAGCATTCATGATAGACTGAAGAAGGGATAGCCTGCGATGAGGTCGGCCAATGAGGAGGGAGTTACAATAGTCAAGGCGAGAGATAACCAGGGAGATCGCTTTTGTGGTGTATTCAGACCTCTGACATTCAAAGAGCCAAATTTAAGATACATCATAATAGTCTACTATAGATTTCCGTAGCTTCCTTTGCATTTAGTTTTGAACAAAAGGATGCTTTCCCGCACCACACCTACAAAAATCCAACAAGCAAAGAAAAAAAAAAAAGATAGATAGCCTGCCTACAAGGAGCAGAGACAGAGCAAGTACCACCTGTGATCTCCATATCGCGGAGTACTCGGGAAGATCTGCAGCTCTGCAAAAAAAGTATCCAGCCCATTGGGATAAAAAAAAAAAAAAAAAAGGAAAGAGGAAAAAACCCTACGTTCAACCTAGTAACGTCACACCCTCAGACCTTAGGGGTTACTACCAATGGGTCAATTAAGTACCGCCCAGAAGAGCTCCCACTGTCCCCAGTTATATAGATCATTTTATTATTCATATGAACATTGAGCCATCAGGCCTAACGTCTAGTAAATCACAGGGTAAGTGAGCGCTAGAATAAAATTATAAATGAGTTGCTTCACTTCCTTTTTCTTCTTCTGTATCTGTGTCTTTGCCTTTGTCTTGCTTCTTAGGGGCTTGGTTCACCCTTTTTACACGGCTGGCATGGATCCAGGCCTTGGAATCCTCAGTCAGGACAGCGGTCCTGGTGACAGCGATCACAGAAGTGGGGGGCCCAAAGGGATACTCTTGCTTCCGATTCCTATGGAGGGCTTGTATCACCACACGGTCCCCGACTTGGAAAGAGTGAGTTGGTTCCTGTGAAGAAAGAGGAAAGGTGCGAGCAACATTTCTTTCAACCTTGTCCAAAGTTTCAATAAGTTTTCTCACATATTCCTCCTGAATCAATTCCAAATCCCCTCTTTCTACCATGAGTGGCTGTCTGGCCCAGGGAGTGGGAAAGGGCCTACCCATTAGAACCTCAAAGGGGGAGTAACCTGTCTTTTTAGAAGGAGTCATCCTTACCTCTGCCAAGACTGCAGGCAGTACTTTCTTCCAGTTTGCATAGGTACCTCCAGTAGCTTTCCTAATTTTATCCTTGATGGTCCTATTCATCCTTTCCACTATACCTGAGCTCTGAGGGTGGTAAGGAATGTGAAACTTCCACTCAATTTTGAGTGTTTTCACCAAATCCTGACATACCTTGGCCACAAATGCTGGACCGTTGTCAGAATTAATCTGGAGTGGACATCCCCACCTGGGAATAATTTCCCGTGTAAGCATCCTCACTACAGTTTGGGCATCTTCTTTTGTGGTTACAAAGCTTTCTACCCAGCGGCTAAACATGTCCACAATTACCAAAAGATATTCTTGTCTTTTTCCTTCCTTTGGCATGTGTGTAAAGTCTACCTGTAGGTGGGTAAAAGGTGTTGATGGGTATGTCAGGTGTTCATGTCTTGCCTTGTGAGGATTGTTTGGGTTATTCCTTATGCATGTAATGCATCTAGACACATATGATTTTACCAAAAAGGGAAGGCCAGGAATGAAAAAATCATTATCCAGCAGTTCACATGTAACCTGCCATCCCCTGTGACCTACTCCATGATACTGTGAGATGAACAGAGGTGCACTGGCCTTTGGAATGCATGGTCTCCCCTCTGTGACACAAAGTCCAGTTTGTGGACTCTTTGTCACACCAGCTGCATTCCACTGCTTAATATCTTCTGAGGTAGCATATGTCTGTAAATCCTGTAATGTTTGATCCAACAATGGCATTTCAGGGGTGAGCATTGGCATCTGGATCATGGCAGGTTGGGTAAGGGCCGCCTCTTTTGCTACTTTGTCAGCTAAAGCATTTCCCTTTGCAATATCAGTTTGTTCATTTGTGTGTGCCCTACAGTGTAGGATAGCAAGGGATCTTGGCAGTTGTATGGCTTTGAGTAAAGCCTTCACCAGAGATGAATGTGAGATGGATTTTCCATCTGCTGCAATGAATCCTCTCTTTTCCCAAATTATTCCAAAATCGTGGCACACGCCAAACGCATATCTGGAATCTGTGTAAATATTTACATCCTGTCCCTCAAAAAGCTGACATGCTCTTGTGAGGGCAATCAGTTCAGCGGCCTGAGCTGACTGGTATGGGATGGGTTTTGCTTCAAGTACTTTATCTGACAACTGCACCACCGCATATCCTGCATGGTAAACAGTGTCAGTGGGTCTCGAGCAAGAGCCATCTACAAAAACATTCTGTGCCTCTGGAAGAGCCACAGAAGACATATCCTGTCTTGGGGAGGTGTCCTGATGAATCAATTCCAGGCAATCATGCTGTGGAACAACTTCATCCTGCTCTCCCTTTAAGCCTAATAAGGCATTCAAAATTGGAGCTGGACCTGAAGTGGGAGAGGTATATTTTATTCTCAGCTTGGGGTTTGACAACAGTATAACCTCATATCCACTAAGTCTCTGGGTTGACATGTGTTGGGTATGTATATTCTTGAGTAGAATAGACACATTGTGGGTGGTATGTAAGGTGGTCTCATGTCCCAGAGTGAGTGACGTAGCCATTTGGACCACCATAGCGCATGATGCTAGTGCTCTGAGACACGCAGGCATGCCTTGGACCTGTACTGGAACCATTTTTGAGAAAAAAGCAACAGGGCGGAGTTTTCCTCCATGCTCCTGGGCCAGGACCCCTGCCATAGTTTTACAATTTTCCCTAGCATACAGATGAAACATTTGATTATATGCGGGCAGACCAAGACCAGGGGCTATTACCATAGCATTTTTCAGATACACAAAAGCATTGCACATATCATCTGACCATTTCACAAGATCTGACATTTCTGAACCAGTGGCTTGTCTCAAAATGTTGTCATAGTAGGAACAGTCAGGTATCCATTGGCGGCAGTAACCAATCATACCAAGAAAGGTGAGCATGTCTTTCTTGGTCAATGGGCGGGGCAGACCCATAAGAGCCGCAGCTCTTTTGTGGCTGACTTTCACCTTTTGTGAGAACAAAACCAAGGTATTCAACAGTTTTCTGACACCATTGTAGCTTTTTCTTAGACACTTTATGACCACATTCACATAACCAGTTCATGAGATCTACACCAGCCCCTTGGCTGGCTGCCCGATTAACACTACAGAGAAGCAAATCATCTGCGTATTGAACCAAAACTGAACCATGGCGAGGAGTCCATGGCTTTAAGGTAGCCTGGAGGACAACAGAGTAGACCACAGGCGAATCTACATACCCTTGCGGTAACTTACACCAAGCAAGGGTCTTTCTCCTGTAATGAAACGCAAAAATTGGGCGTGTCTCCTTGGCAACAGGGATTGAAAAAAATGCATTTGTCAGATCAATCACTGTGAAAAACCCAGCATCAGCTGGGATGGAGGAAATGAGTGTTGGTACATCAGGCACTATTGGGGCAATGGGAATCACAAGATCATTAATGGCCCTCAGGTCCTGCACAAATCTGTAAGAGCCGTCCGGCTTCTTAACTGGATTTATTGGGCTATTGTATGGTGAAATCACCTCTTCAAGGACTCCTTCCTTGAGAAAGTGTTCCACCATGGGCGCTATTCCTTCCTCCTTTTCTTTTGACAAAGGGTATTGTTTGTGAAACACAGGTTGAGCCCATGGCTTCAGTGTGGCCTTATATGGAGTGCAGGAAATGGATCCCACATCCAAGGCACTTTTTGCCCAAACTTTGTCATTAATTGTTCCAGCAGGAAATGAGGGGTCTTCTTTAGTAATCATTGTCATGGCAGGGATGATTGGCATTTTGGCAGAGTGAGCCACAATACCACCTCTCTTTGTGGATTTCAAGTTGATGTTCAACTCTCCCATGAGGTCTCTCCCTAACAAATTAACTGGACAATTGGGTATGATTCTGAATGAGTGATCTAGCAGAGTGATCCCCTGTATGGGGTACAAGTGGGCCATTCAGAAATCATCTGTTTTACAGTTAACATGACACTGGGTTTTAGATTGGACAGGAAAGTCTGAATCAGTAGACTATGCATGGTGTCTTGCAATGTCAGTCCTGCCTCTTGTGTCCATGTCTCATTAAATCTTTTCCAAAAATCTAACACAGTTTCTCCTGACTTTTGCTTGCAGGCTACTGCGGTAGGGAGGGAGGATCTAGATTGGAAAGCTCGTTCCATTTCTTCTGAGACCTCTCTCCACATATTGTCCCTACCATCTTCTGTTTTTAATTTATAATTTGTGGCAGTAATGTCGCCTGCTTCTAAGATGGATATGGTCCCAACATTACCCCAATTCCAAGGGGAAGTTTGTCCCAATATTCCATCGAGGATAAGGTGCATATCCTCTTGTGTGTAATTTCTACCTTTACATGCTTTCTTCAAATAGCTCACAGTAGCCGTTGAAGAAACAGTGGGTCTTGGACAATGTTTGACAATCCTATTTATGTCTTCTATCTCAATGGGTTTCTTTAATAGATTGTCTCCTATTGTCATGAAGGGCATCTGTTGTGTATTGGAATCAATACCATATTGGGTATTATGGCGTGTGTGTGATGGACTTAGCATGTCCACTATACCTAGACTATTAGCTGCTCTGAACAGCAGAGAGCCTGAACTAGCGGATTCTTCAACAAGTGAGTCATCTGCTTCAGTAGTTGAAGAAACAGCTATTCCCCCTGTCGCTCCCTGTGTGGTAGGACTTTGAACCACAACCTGGGAGGGCGCGGGAGTTTGAACTGTACTAGGCTGTGTGGTAGAAATGTGAACAGCACTAGGTATCTGAGGGGTCTGTGGAAATGTTGGTGCTGGTGGTGCTGGAGGTGCAGTGGGGTGCTGGACTGCATAATGTCCGGCTAAAAAATCAATATCTTCTTCAGTAAGAGATGGATAAAGTTTTGTGGGCTGTGGGACAGGTGGGACATATGGGGGAGGGAATGGCATGAGAGGGTGTGTGGGTCTGTCTATTTCTGACTCTAATGCATGTATTTTAGTGGCATCTACATTTCTAGCTTTGGCTTTATTTTGTTTCCCAGTTTGTCTATGAAACCAGAGAGGGGCAAATTCTAACCAATTTTGTCCTCCTCTGGCCATATATTTCTGATCCCACGCAGGATCTCCCTCATACCATGGAAAAGCCTGTTTATCCCCCAGACAGAGACCCCTAATCATATCCATATGAAAAGTATCATTACTCCCATCACGGGGGAACGGGTCAACACTTCCCATGAATTCACTCCAGTCTGCTAATTTATCCACCCAGGGGTTAACTAGATAGTAATCTGTCCCACAGATACGGGCTACATAATCTTTACATATCTCACCAACATTTGGGGGGGGGGAGTTTATCCTTACTTCGACCACTTCCCATTTTTTACACTTACAAAGGTCTGTGTTACAAATCTGTCCTATAGGCTGTCCCAAAAAACAGGGGTCAACTTCCAAATGACAATTTACTTTATAAAAATGTCTGGACTTAAGGTATTTATTGGGTCTTTCTCTAGTGGTTGACCAAAAGTGGAGATTATAACCTGGATATACAATACTTCTAATAATATCCTGACTCTGACTAACTCCCACTTTTCTAACAATAAGCCTACAACACAATTTAAACAAGACATTTACATAGGCACCCAACTCCGTGTCACCATGCTATCACCTTTTCCAGGTCATCAACCAATAAGGTTTAGCTGGAGGGGTGGTGCGTCTTACAACGGAAGTTGACAATACCTTCAGTAACCGCTGGCCCATACACTTACCAACTGGGCACTTGTGTCACACAAACAAATTATCTTATACTTCTATGCGATAGGAAGAAAAGCAAAGAGTTGCAGGACAGAACTGATCAACCCCGGACTTTTCCTGGTTTCTTCTCAGAGAAACTCTTTTCAGTCTCTTCTCATAAGAGACTTGCAGTTCCCAAAACTGCTCCGGTCTTTTCCAAAAGACCTTGTGCTTCCCACAGCACTCTGCGCCTGGCCACTGGCGTCTTATGACGCGAGGTCCAGTGCTACCATAGGGCATGAAATTTTTATCAGAGCCTTAACGGCAAGACAGACTATTTTGGCAGAATGATAAAAAATCTTACTTACCGAAGGGTGATTATCTCATCCCGGACACGAGCCCCCAATTGAAAGGAATTGGCTCCCGTTCCTCTCGAGCTACTGACCCCCGTCAGTCCCTGGCCTTGATCAGTGTCTGTCCTCAGGCCTGGAGCCCCCTTTGAGACACAGGAAATGCACACAGACACAAGGTGGTATCTCAGAAGGAACTGAATTTATTCTTCCGTGTTTAAACTTATATATGAAACTTAAAACAATACATGGAAATAGAAGAACCAATCAATTGACAGGTATGCATTAACCAATCAGAATATTACATACGTCAGTCATGCCCAATCATTTGGCATTCATGTAAATTATTATTAAGTGCGTCAAGCATTAGTATAGAAAGTAGACAATTTCCCTATTTCACACTGGCTAAAGTTATTAATAATCTTGCAACAGGATATATCCAACCACAGACTTTCAGTCTTGTGCTAGCTAAAGGAAAAAGGGGAAGTTACACCTGAAGAAAAAAGAGGAACTTTAACTCCTGACAAGAATACAGTTTAAGACAAGAAAATCAATTCTTTTAAAATACAGACTTAAGTCTTAAGATGGATACTGATTCTAAGATGGAGGAGCTTTGGCTCAGAGAGACAAAATGGCGGTATAGTAATGCTGAAAGGCTAATTCCTTCAGTGACCTTGACTATTCTCTGCCTGCTCCTTTGGTACCTTGCTGCCCGCACGTTGCTGACTTGGCCCGTCTGACCACACTAACTACTCTGCCATCCATCCATCCTGCACGGATCCAGCCGTACCTGCACATACCTCTGGCGGATCCCTCTAGCACTAGCAGGTGTACTCAGGGGCCGCGACCTGGTTCCTGTCTGCTCCAAGTCCATCCCCACCATCAGGGGCCCTGGTGAATAAGCAGGCTGGGACTTAGACTCCGCGCCCTTGGGAATCCTGTCCTGGGGACCACTAGAGGTACCACCAAACGGTCATTACAGAACCTTGCGGCCGGCCTGACCGTTCCACCTCTCCAGCCCTGACTGCGCCTGTGTTCCTGCACCTACTAAGATTAGTGAAAGGTTAGTTTGTTCACTGTGCGTTTATATATATATATATATCTGGGTGGCTAATAATAAACTGTATTATTATACTATACCTGAGACCTGCGTTTCCCTGTGTCAGTCCACACCTTTCTGGTCATTCCTAGATTCCTGACAGACGCGTTTTGTGCGAAGGCACGTAGTCATAGGGGGTTAGCTTACAGCGGTGGACGTCTATGGTAAAGGCCTAAAGTCTAAATCACCAAAATCATACCAGCCAACATTACGCACGAAGAAAACCTAGTTGCTATATCGATTATAATACCATGGTTTTAACCACATTCTACGATTTACATACAAACAACAAATAATATTGAATAATAATAAAGTAAAGAAAAAAATTCCTTCTTTCTCTTCTCTCTCCCTCTATTTCCTCTCTCCCTCCTCCTCTTCTCAAAACACCCCCCTCCCCTGAACTATCGGGAGGATTAAAAATGTTTGTCACTAGTTCAATGTAAGTCCAAGAGAAATGGCATGAGCTGATTGGACAATATCATCTAGCATCAGGTACATCTGAATTAACAAATGGAAAGAAATTCGGATGCATTCATTATCCAAATCCAAATTATTGAACAAATTTGAAAATTTAATTCATTTCCCCATGGGCTCGAACTGCCGTCGCATCATGTGACGCCATCCGAATGAAACAAATGCAGTTTTTAATTTAGTTATAACTTTTTTCAGATTCGTTGACATTTGTTACTATGTTCATTCGGAAATTAGCATACATCCGAATCTCCGAAAATTTAATTTTCATCCGAAAAACGAATTATAATGAAACAAAACGCAGATGTCTACAAAAAAAACCCAAAATGAAACAAAGATTTGTTTTAATCTCTTATTCAGAGGGTTATTTCACCTTTAACTTCTTCTCGTCGACCATACGTATATACTGCTCAAAGAAATTAAAGGAACACTTTTTAATCAGAGTATAGCATCAAGTCCATGACACTCCTGGGATATTGATCTGGTCAGGTAAGTCGCAGAGGGGGTTGTTCATCAGTTTCAGCTGCTTTGCTGTTAATAAAATTAACAACAGGTGCACTAGATAGGCAACAATGACACAACTCCCAAAACAGGAATGGTTTTACAGGTGAAGGCCATTAACATTTTTTTCCCTACTCATCTTTTCTGTCTTTCACTAGTTTTGCCTTTGGCTAGGGTCAGTGTCACTACTGGTAGCATGAGGCCATACCTGGACCCTACAGAGGTTGCACAGGCAGTCCAGCTCCTCCAGGATGGCACATCAATGCGTGCCATTGCCAGAAGGTTTGCTGTGTCTCCCAGCACAGTCTCAAGAGCATGGAGGAGACTCCAGGAGACAGGCAGGTACTCTAGAAGAGCTGGACAGGGCCATAGAAGGTCCTTAACCCATCAGCAGGACCGGCATCTACTCCTTTGTGCAAGGAGGAACAGGATGAGCACTGCCAGAGCCCTACAAAATGACCTCCAGCAGGCCACTGGTGTGAATGTCTCTGATCAAACAATCAGAAACAGACATCATGAGGGTGGCCTGAAGGCCTGACGTCCTCTAGTGGGCCCTGTGCTCACGGCCCGGCACCATAGAGCTGGTTTGGCATTTGCCATTGAACACCAGAATGGGCAGGTCCACCACTGGCACCCTGTGCTTTTTACAGATGAGGGCAGGTTCACCCTGAGCACATGTGACAGACATGAAAGGGTCTGGAGAAGCCGTGGAGAACGTTCTGCTGCCTGTAACATGATTCAACATGACTGTTTTGGTGGTGGGTCAGTGATGGTCTGGGAAGGCATATCCATGGAGGGACGCACAGACCTCTACAGGCTAGACAATGGCACCCTGACTGCCATTATGTATCGGGATAAAATCCTTGGACCCATTGTCAGACCCTACGCTGGTGCAGTGGGTCCTGGGTTCCTCCTGGTACATGACAATGCCTGGCCTCATGTGGTGAGAGTATGCAGGCAGTTCCTGGAGGATGAAGGAATTGATACCATTGAATTGCCCCCACGCTCACTTGACCTAAATCTGATAGAACCTCTCTGGGATGTCATATTTCGGTCCATCTGACACCGCCAGGTTGCACCTCAGACTGTCCAGGAGCTCAGTAATGCCCTGGTCCAGATCTGGGAGGAAATCCCCCAGCACACCATCCATCATCTCATTCGGAGCATGCCCCAATGTTGTCAGGCATGCATACAAGCACGTGGGGGTCATGCAAACTACTGAGGACCATTCTGAGTTGCTGCAATGATATTTCACCAAAATTGACTCGCCTGCGGCATCATTTTTTCACTTTGATTTTCGGGGTGTCTTTGAATTCTGTCCTCTGTAGGTCGATCATTTTCATTTCCATCAAAAGATGGGGCATTCTTACATTCCTAACACATTACCCAGTCCATATCAGTATAGAGATCCAACAGGAGATTTTTCCCCATTGAGATCTGATGGGTTTTCAAAGTGTTCCTTTCATTTTTTTCGAAGCAGTGTATATACAGCCACACAGAAGTCAGTCTTTTTCCGTGGGATCACATATATGCGCATTTTTCTTTGTGTGCATCTATCACCCTGGGTCTTAAACTAAGGATCAGGGCTTGGGACTCCCGGTTCCTGGTCATTTGATCACTGTGATAGCTTCTGATTGGCTATCACAGTAATTAGTTACTGTGAGCCCGCCCCTGTATTTATTTCCTCTTCTGAATGAAGAGAAAGACATTGGGGTTTATTTAATTACGCTGGAGAGTGCAGAATCGGGTTCATTTCTGCATAGAAAAAAGTCAGCTTCCAGGTTTAATTGCCAAAGATGAACTGAGCAATCTGAGGTTAGAAGCTGATTGGTTTATAAGCAGACATTAGCCTGATTTTGCACTCTCCAGCTTTAGTAAATGAACCTCATTGTATCTTTCTCTTCTTGCAGGAGAGAAAGATATAAACAAACCCAAGTATGTAAAAAAAAAAAGAAAAACAATTAAGAATAAAAAAAAAAATTGCTAGATCAAGGTCTGATCCAGGTCAGTGTCAGGGTTAGGGTAAAGGTAAGGGTCAAATATGATAGTCAGTATATTTTGGGTAGAAGTAAAAAAAAAAACACATTTTTTTTAAATTTAGTGTGAGTTAGTATACTGTATATGTGATATCTCTGTGAACGTCAGAAGCAGGAGAATTTATTTTGAGTTCTTCTTTAGTGATAAATGATATTGTAATGGAAATTTTGGGAATTCCAGGAAAATTCCGGACATGAACTTGAGGAAAACAAGCTTTTTATTTACCAGCTGGTTGATCTAGCCAGACTTGAGCAGTTCAGCATATAGCCTTTGCAGTTTCATATTTAGATAAAATATCACCAACTGAAAGTTATAGTGTCAGCTGCTAGACTGGAACACATTGCTCCACAGGAAATGAGGTTGAGGAAGTGAGCTGATGACCTAGTTCTGCAAACAGATGCTTTTAGAAATGCTAAGGCTTAAAGGGGAACTCTGCAATATTTGGGTGCTGCCACAATATTAGCAAGCAATATACAGCTACAATTTTTTAAAGAATGGTTTTTTTTGTACTATTTTGGGAGTTTTCCTTTGAAAAAAAAACAGGAGATATCCGTTACAATTTACCACCAAACGAAAGCCCAATTAGTCCTGAAAAAACAAGGCATAACCTACCAAGATGTACAAAATAGTTGTGATTATATATACAGTTTTACTAACACATGTCAAAGTTGCAAAATTGTGTTTAGGCATTAACATTTGTTTTACCCTTGGTCACTAAGAGGTTAATGGCCATTTTCCAAAGAAAAATCCCTATGTATACCAGCATCCCCAGCACATTACATATACTCCACTGTTCAAATAGTGGCACTTGTCCACCTCCATACATGCAGGCTACGCACACCTTAGTGGTTGACCACCCCTCCCTCTGTGGCAGGACAGGCTGGACACTTTGGCTAGTTCAAATAGTTCACTCCCTCTGAAGAAGCAGTAGCGGGAAGTGGTTGAGAGAATGCACTACACATAGGCGGTGTTTGAATGATCCAGAGCGGCAGATGGATGTCCACTTCCAAGGCCTGGCCTGTCCTGCAGTGGATAGGGCTTAGCTACTAAAGAGTATTTTTTTTTTTTACTAGGCTGCTCATACCCTACATATGGAACAGGAACAACTATTTGAATGGTGGAGGAATGCTATGTAATGAGCTGGAGATGCAGGAATAGAGATTTTTTTTTTGGATGGCCATTAAAGGTGAACTAACCATTTAAGACCCAATGAAGAGAGCAGAGCTGCAGCTCCCAAAATGTGTTGGCTTTGTAAACAGTCTATCATTGGAATAAACTTGGATCTGGACTTGAATATCACAGTGTGGTGCTTCAGTTCTAGATTCATTCATCCTAATCACAACCCGAGAAGATCATAGAGATCCTTTGGTGTGTTGAAGCTGCCAGCCAAATATTTAGATCGGATGACCTAGGCTGCTTAGACAAAAAGGTGTCAGCAGCTGTATTCTAGTAGAACGGATTCTCTTTAATAAAGCATTCCTTGGAGGAGTTGCTGTGACCCGGTATTGGTGGCTCTTTATCGTATCCAGAACCTACAGTTGTGAAAGTTGAACCATAAAAAAAAACAAGACAGGAGGAAAATCGACGCATTTGAGCTATGGTGCTGAAGAAGGCTCCTGCACATTACATGGACAACAAAGATACCAAACAAACACTGGGGGCACATAAAACTGGATGTTCCATTGTATGGCAAGATTCCAAAACTCTGGCTCACCTATTTCAGACATCAAGGCAATAATGCTCCAGTTGGTTAGTGGCAAAATAAACCATCCCACCAAAGAACTCAATGGGGTAGAAACCAGAAAAGTCAAAACCAACTAGAACATGGAACAACTAAAGCAGTAGAAGATTGAAAAAGTTGGAGAGAACCAGCCCATGGAATTGTCAAGAGTTGGACATGACCAAATGGATACCATCATCATGATTGTATCCAGTCTTAAGAAGAAAGACCTTCCTGCACACCACTGATGGAGTGTGGGATATGAAATGAGGTTGAGCAGTGAATGTGTGCTCTCAGGCCAAAATTCTGATTTTCTACATCAGGCATCACTAAATGGTGGACCGCTGTAACATACCTGGTGGTGGATCCTGATGTGGAGAGAGGGCATCCTCTTACCACTCCCGTTCGGGACCCCTGATAGGGTAGACAGGAGGTATCGAGCTGGGAGGGGCACGAGTGCCTGAGGGGTCTGTGGTGACATCTGGCAGGTGAAGACCCGGAGGACCAGGATGCAGGTCAGTAGCAGGATGCAGGTGAGCAGATGTGGCAGCTGTGAGGTGTAGCTGAGATGTGGATGACCGTGGAAGATGGTAGCCAGAGGTAGTCACAGGCAGGAGAGGTAGAATAGTCAGGTTGGCCGGGTCAGGATCAATCGGACAGATCAGGTACAGAGGAATAGGCAAGCATGTAGTCAAAAGGGAGAGCCGGGTCGGTGCAGGCAGAGTTCAGTCGTAGTCAGAGACAAGCAAGTAGATCACAGGAGTCAGGATACAGATACAGGACGCAATAGACCAGAAGGCACCATTCTGTTTGCAGCAGGGGTTTAAATAGCCCGCCTGTGCACGTCAGTGCATGCACGTGTGCGCACTCAGGTGCGTGCAACCGTGTGCGCATGCGCACCAGCATGGCCATCGGGGACCCGGCGTTTGTGCACAGATGCAGATGCGAAGTTCTTCTTTCCTGACAACCGCGGTCCGGATTCATACTGAGTCACTGTCCCATCCGGACCGCCACAGTCCCGCCATTTAGGAGTCGCTTCCTGCCCCCAGCCTCCGATGATCTCATCGGGTCAGCCAGGACAATCAATTCCAGGCCTACCTGCACCCCATGACTAAGTACTTCGCACGAAACGCGTCAGCGTCAGTGGCTACAGCATTCTGACGTCTTGCCGCTGTTGGCGGCCATCTTTACACACATGGTCAGTTTTTTGGTTTATTTTTTCCTTGTATGTTTTGCACCTTTGTTGGACTAAATACCCTATTGAATGCAGTATCACGCTATGTGGCATTATTCTTGGGCTCTTTGCGAGTCTCACCATCCACAGAGGCCGGTTTAGAAGTGTCCTGAGACAGTGGTACCATTTGAGGGGTCCTTAAAGGCACAGGAACCTGACCATACCTGGAAGTGATTGTCCTGGCTGACCCGATGAGACGATTATGATCTCAAATGCGTTTTGATAGCGCACTTCTGGTGAGTGAGCAATTCATATATTTCTCGTCTTTTCATCACATCATTGATTATAAGGAACTGAACTCCTAGAATTCAGATCTGATATGACCTACAAGTCTACAATTTGGATTCATTCTTACTGATTGACGTTCTAACCATTTACTGGTGGTAGAATACCACCGTTTGCACTTGAATAATATTGTACTTATATTGCAGCATTGCTTGACTCCCAATGCTTGACAGATTCATATAACTATTTCTTGTATATTATAATACAAGATAAATGAAGAAAAAAAAACCTCAGCGTTTCGGCACTTTACTGAGCATGTGAGGTGAAGCAGTGGGTTTTATGCAGACTCCAAGTGACCTCTGACCTCCTGACCCCCACAGCCACTTCCTCCTGTACCACTATCCCCTCCCTCCTAGATTGTAAGCTCAAAAGAGCAGGGCCCTTGAACCCCTCTGTCACGATCGCACGCTCGCCGCCACCAACATGCGACAGTCGCACGACCGCGACTAACAGTAATACGTCACGCCCACGGCGTCAGACCCCAGACCTTCTCACCAAACTCGTGACCGAAGGACCGGCCGATCTAAAACCGCGGTGTGACGTGCGTAACAAGGCCACACCCAGCTGCACCCAGCACAGCGATTGCCCAGCTAATGGACTACAATCGGTGCCTGCAGCCTGGAATGCGCTTGTTACTGGGTCGGGTTAATTACGCAACTAACCCTTTCAAACTGCCACCACCACTTTTTAAAAAAGGAGACTGGGAAACTCCCGTTATCAAATATTCACTATAATGATTGAAAAGTCACCTGTCCAATGTGGTCACCTACAGGCCAATTGGGCAGGGAGTAAACAAACACAGTAGTGTCTCTTCAAAAGGCAGGAATTTGTGAATTGCAAGTAAGCGCTTAAAAACAGTTTAACACTTTCAGAAAGAAAGATTTATTACTAAAAGAGTCAAACAGGTGCAATAAAATATTTACAAAGAGATGTCACAAAAATATATATATGTATATAAAGATACAGCAAAGAGATAATAGGGAGGAAATTAAAGAGTTAAGTTACTTGCCAATATGTCTTGGTTTGTAAGCAGATCCAAGTGCAGAGCAGGAAGGGTCTTTGATCTCCTCCTTGGATGTTAGCTGGGAGATCTGGTACACTCTAACTCGCAGGCTTGCTAACTTGTCTCTTTTTAAAAATCCCTCTGAAAGGTGGGTTGCTCTGACTACGCTGTTTTGGGAGGAGTCAGTGGGGAACTCTGAATTAGAGCCAGCATCTGTCATAATCCATGACATGAAACATCAGGGGGGGAAAGCCTGACTTGAGGAATGTTCAATTTTCTTTCAAGTCCGGAGAGAAGCTATCTTATCTTAATTATGATGGGGGAGAAAGTTTACACTTTCCCAGACTGCTGGCACCAACTAGGGATGCCTAACCTGTGGTTGACCCCCCCCCCCCCCCCAATCTGTCAGGAGATAAGTTTGCCTCTCAGGAAGGGAGGGGCTAGGGAGTGTGAGGAATAAAGAATACTTCCATTAAAAGAAAAAGGGGAACTCCGCGTCCAACTCTGATGAGCTAGTTTGCTACACCCTCGTGTATTGTATTGTTACTGTATTGTCTCATGTACTGTCCCCCACTATAATGTACAGTGCTGAGCAAACTTTCTGGCGCTATATAAATACTGTATAATAATAGATTATTGATGAGTGATTGGGATGAAAACGGTGTCATAGATTATTGATGGATGATTGGGATGAACACGGTGTCATAGATTATTGATAAGTGATTGGGATGAACGCGGTGTCATAGATTATTGATGGGTGATTGGGATGAACACGGTGTCATAGATTATTGATGGATGATTGGGATGAACACGGTGTCATAGATTATTGATAAGTGATTGGGATGAACACAGTGTCATAGATTATTGATGAGTGATTGGCATAAACATGGTGCCATAGATTATTGATGGATGATTGGGATGAACACGGTGTCATAGATTATTGATGGATGATTGGGATGAACACAGTATAATAGGTTATTGATGGGTGATTGGGATGAACACAGTATAATAGGTTATTGATGGGTGATTGGGATGAACACAGTATAATAGGTTATTGATGGGTGATTGGGATGAACACAGTGCAATAGAATATTGATTGATGATTGGGATGAACACGGTGTAATAGATTATTGATGGTTTATTGGGATAAACACAGTGTAATACAATATTGATGGGTAATTGGAAAGGAAACGTGACAGGTTATTGATGAGTGGTTGGATGAACACAGCGTGATAAATTATTGATGGGTGATCGGGATGAACACAGTGTAATAGATTATTGCTAGGGATAAACATAGCATTATAGTTTATTGTTTAGTGATTACAATAAATAGTTTACTAGTTTATTGATTAGGGATTACAATGAACACAGTGTGATAGTTTACTGATCAGTGTTGGGATAAACACAAAACTATTAAAATTGTGTTAATCCCAATTATTTATCAATAAACTATTATTTATTGATTAGTGATAGTGAACACATCATAATAGTTTATTTCTCAGTGATTGGGATGTACACAGTATAACAGCGTATTGATGAGTGATTGGGATGAACACAGTGTAATAGATTATTGTTGGGTGATTGGGATGACCACAGTGTAATAGATTATTGATGGGTGATTGGAAAGGATACATATGATAGATCATTGATGAGTGATTGGATGAACACAACGTGCTTGGGATGAACCAGTGTAATAGATTATTGTTGGGTGATTGAAATGGACAAATGTAATAGAATAATAGATTATTGATGGGTGATCGGGATGAACACAGCATGATAACTTATTGATGGATGATTGGGATGAACACGGTGTAATAGATTATTGCTGAGTGATTAGGATAAACACAGTGTCGTAAATTATTAATAAGGATAAACACAGCATGATATTGTGTTCATCCTAATCACTGATCAATAAACTAATATACTGTGTTCACCCCAATCACTGATCAATACCTTATCACTGTGTTCATCCTAATCAACAATCAATACATTTTTATACCATGTTCATCCAAATCACTGATCAATAAACTAATATACTGTGTTCATCCTAATCACTGATCAATAAACTATTATACTGTATTAATTTCAAACACCAGTCGATAAACTATTATGTTGTGTTCATCCCAATCACTGATCAATAAACTAATATTTATTGATTAGTGATTACAATGAACACAGCATAATAGTTTAATGATCAGTGCTCTGGATATACACAATATAACAGCTTATTGATCAGTGATTGGGATGAACACAGTATATTAGTTTATTGATCAGTGATTTGGATGAACATGGTATAAAAATGTATTGATTGTTGATTAGGATGAACGCAGTGATAAGGTATTGATCAGTGATTGGTGTGAACACAGTATATTAGTTTATTATTCAGTGATTGGGAATACAGTATTGATCAGTGATTAACAGTATTCAGCAGTGATTGGTATGAACACAGTATTGATTAGCGATTGGGATGAACACAGTATTGATTCAATCTATCATGAACACTGCTGCCAGACTTATCCACCTTACTAACCGTTCTGTATCTGCCACCCCTCTCTGCCAATCCCTCCACTGGCCTCCACTCAGTGTCCTCCATCCCTCTCTGCCAATCCTTCCACTGGCCTCCATTCAGTGTCCTCCACCCCTCTCTGCCAATCCCTCCACTGGCCTCCACTCAGTGTCCTCCATCCCTCTCTGCCAATCCCTCCACTGGCCTCCACTCAGTGTCCTCCACCCCTCTCTGCCAATCCCTCCACTGGCCTCCACTCAGTGTCCTCCATCCCTCTCTGCCAATCCCTCCACTGGCCTCCACTCAGTGTCCTCCACCCCCCTCTGCCAATCCCTCCACTGGCTTCCCATTGCCCAACGAATAAAATTCAAAACACTAACAATAACATACAAAGCCATCCACAACACTGTGATTTTGGGGGGAACATAGTATTGATCAGTTATGTACAGAGTATTGATTGGTGATTTTTAGGGGACATAGTATTGATCAGTGATGCAGAGTATTGATCAGTGATGGAGGGGGCATAGTATTGATCAGTGATGCACAGAGTATTGATCAGTGATGGAGGGGGCATAGTATTGATCAGTGATGCACAGAGTATTGATCAGTGATGGAGGGGGCATAGTATTGATCAGTTATGTACAGAGTATTGATCAATGATTTGAAGGGGACATTGTATTGATCAGTGATGTACAGAGTATTGATCAGTTATTGATCAGTATTGAGTATTGATCAGAGGGGGCATAATATTGATCAGTTATGTATAGAGTATTGATCTGTGATTTGTAGGGGACATATTATTGATCAGTGATGTACAGAGTATTGATCAGTGATGGAGGGGGCATAGTATTGATCAGTTATGGACATAGTATTGATCAGTGATGTACAGAATATTGATCAATGATGGAGGGGGCATAGTATTGATCAGTTATGGACACAGTATTGCTCAATTATGTACAGAGTATTGATCAGTGATTTGTAGGGGACATAGTATTGATCAGTGATGTACAGAGTATTGATCAGTGATTTGTAGGGGACATAGTATTGATCAGTGACGTACAGAGTATTGATCAGTGATTTGTAGGGGACATAGTATTGATCAGTGATGTACAGAGTATTGATCAGTGATGGAGGGGGCATAGTATTGATCAGTGATGTACAGAGAATTGATCAGTGATTTTTTTGGGGGGGCATAGTATTGGTCAGTTATTTTGGGGGGCACAGTGTTGATCAGTGATGTACAGAGTATTGATAAGTGATTTGGGGAGGGGGGCATTGTATTGATCAGTGATATACACAGTCCTCACACAGAATAGTCCCTCTCTCTTGCAGGGGAGTGATGCGGTATGTGAGGCGCGGAGGGAGATGAGAATCGGAAGTAGTTCCGGCCCCTCAGTCGGCTCAGAGCGCACTTGGCGCCCTTGGAACCCAACTCCGCCCCTTCTCCCCTCGGCCTGACGTCATCACGCTGAGAGGGCACGCAGTCTTTATTGATTGTTGCTCCGGTCGGTGTGTGGGGGGATTCTTCTTTCCGCGCGTCCTGTGTGAGGGAGAGGAGCTCAGTGTATCCATCCGCCAGCCTACCGCCCGAGGACAGACATGTCGGTCTCCGCCACGCGTGAGAAGAGGAGCGCGGCCGCCTCAGTCTCCGCTGCAGCCGCCGCCACTACCACCAACAACGGGGAGAGTGGCGGGGCCGAGGCGGACGGGCCGGAGACTCTGGAGAACTGCGGGGTGTGCCAGAGCCGACTGAACGCCGAGCGGGAGCCGCAGCTGCTGCCCTGCCTGCACTCCGTGTGCCAAGACTGTCTGAGTCCCGAGCCCGCCGAGAGCAGCGCCGAGCCCGGAGCAGGTAAGTGCGAGACAGAGAGCGGGATATCCCAGCATCCTGCGCGGCCTGGCCCCGGCTTCCTCCTCCGATACCACGAGGCCGCAGAACAAAGAGCCGAGCGGCTTCCGGGGGCCGGGCCCTCCCTACAGGCCCACCGCGCCGCCTCCTCCGTACAGAGGGGGGTGAAGGTGGTCTGTTGCTAGGGGCGACCGCTACTGCGTACAGGCCTAGCTATTCCCCATAGCAACCACCCTGTTACCACGTGACACACCCCCACATGAGCCGCACCACGTGCTGGATGGAGAGCTGAGCGGCCACATTGTGATGAAGCCAGCCAATCAGATCTGTGTGCGCTGGGCCTGGACCAGCACCCCCTACAGGCTGTCACACACATTACAATCTGGTTGTACAACCTCAGGAATCGCAAGTGATAGGAGAGGGGACTAGTACCGCCCCTCCATCTGTACCAGAGGATTCCCCCCTTCCTGACCAGGCCATTTTGTGCGATACAACGCTTCGTTACTTTAACTGACAATTGTGCAGTCATGCAACGCAGCACACACATTAAATTTATGTCCTTTTTTCCCGCCAACGAAGTTTTCGGAGGTATTTGATTGCTTGTTTTTTTTTTGCGGTATAAAAAAACGCGATTTTTGAGGGAAAAAACTTGTTCTGACTCTTTGCTATTGAACGTGTCCAGTAAAAAAAAAATCATAAATTTAGGCCTATATATATTCTGTTACACGTCTTTCCTGGAAAACAAATATCCCAATACATAAAACGTGAGTTAGTGTTTACAAATGGCGCTGTGTGTGTGTGTGTATATATATGTATGTGTGTGTGTATATATATGTATGTGTGTGTGTATATATATGTATGTGTGTGTGTATATATATGTATGTGTGTGTGTATATATATGTATGTGTGTGTGTATATATATGTATGTGTGTGTGTATGTGTGTGTATATATGTGTGTGTGTGTATATATGTGTGTGTGTGTATATATGTGTGTGTGTGTATATATGTGTGTGTGTGTATATATGTGTGTGTGTGTGTATATGTGTGTGTGTGTGTATATGTGTGTGTGTGTGTATATATGTGTGTGTGTGTATATATGTGTGTGTATATATGTGTGTGTGTGTGTGTGTATATATGTGTGTGTGTGTGTGTGTGTATATATGTGTGTGTGTGTGTGTGTGTATATATGTGTGTGTGTGTGTGTGTGTGTATATATGTGTGTGTGTGTGTATGTGTGTGTGTGTATATATGTGTGTGTGTGTATATATGTGTGTGTGTGTGTGTATATATGTGTGTGTGTGTGTATATATGTGTGTGTGTGTGTATATATGTGTGTGTGTATATGTGTGTGTGTGTGTATATATGTGTGTGTGTATATGTGTGTGTGTGTGTATATATGTGTGTGTGTATATGTGTGTGTGTGTGTATATATGTGTGTGTGTGTGTGTGTATATATGTGTGTGTGTGTATGTATGTGTGTATGTATGTGTATGTGTATGTATATATATATATATATATATATATATATATATATATATATATACACGCATAGATAGAGATATATATATAGAGATGTACATATATATACACGTGTGTGTATATATATGTACACACACAACACTAGTAATGGTGTGGGACTGCGGTGGGCATTCTAACATTGAGGGGAACAGACTTGGTGTCGATGACATCCTCAGTGACACCAATACAGTGATCCGTGCTAATAAAAAGCATTGATGCTGTACTAATGACACTGGACAGCAAGGGGTTAACATCTGGGGTGATCAAAGGGTTAACTGTGTGCTAGGAGTGTAAGCATGCTGCTTTGTATGGCTCTGCTATGTAAAGCAGTGTGCAGGAGCTGACAGGGGAGAGGTCTGTATTTACATACGGTTCTCTCCCTCCATCGGTAATGCTCCACAATCACCTGGAAATGGAAAATCGCGTATATATGTGACTTGCGCACCCGTGCCACCCTGTAGTACACATATGTGTACCCTGTAGCAGTATATCTGTAGCAGCCCCATCTAGGCTGCTTGTGGTGTTTTCTTCGGGACTGGATGGTGTGCCTTCTGCCCACACAACACACAAAAACCTGGATTCTTATGAAACGGCACCCACCTTCAGGAGGTCTAAAGCTGGCCATGCACTAAAATCTGAGGCTAGATCCACACCGGAATCTGGTTTACGGGCCTTATTTGCGATGGTCTCAAGCTCTAGGCTTCTTGCACATGGGCACCCAAGTCAAAAATTTGTGATTCAAATTTCCCCATCCACAGAGCCCGGTTGCTTCATACAGGCACCTATATACATGAATGTCTTTACTCGGGTATATGCCGGTGCTCCGGTAAGCCAGAGCATAGCTTATGGACACATGTAAAAAGTATACCATTTTTTTGTAAACGCCCGTACGCTATACTTGTGTATACGTTAATGCCCGCCTATACCGGAGTACAGCCTTTCTGGTCTGAGTGGCTGTATGAAGCACCTGGGTTTTCATGGCGGGGGAAATGCACTTATATTTACATTGCATGGGCTTATGTAAAAAAAGTCAAATGGAGAAATTGCAGGACAGTGATCCCCCATGTGGGGCCGCTGTTAAGGCTGGGTGCTGATCGCGTCATGATGTATGGAATTATTCAGTTGCCTGTTTATTTTCTTGCACTTTAAAATGAACTCCGATGCATGCTGTTTGGAAAAAGTCCTTTTGCAGGCGGGGAGAAAACCGGCCGTTTTAAAAAAAAAAAAAAATAAAAATTGGGTCATTAAGTCGGCCAATGTTACCACCATTGTTTAAAAAAAAAAAAAATTGGCTGATTTTCGTCCTGTCTACGGCCGACAAATATAATAGCGGCGTCCCTGCAGAGAGCTCCGCTATTATATTTGACATTTAAAAGTGTAGCAAAGTTGCAACGTTGTATCCATTTCAGATACAGATGTTTCTTTTCAAATACAAATAGATACAAGGTTGCAACTTTGCTACACTTTTAAATGTCAAATATAATAGCGGAGCTCTCTGCGGGGACACCTCTATTATATTTGACATTTAAAAGTATAGCGGTTGCAACGTTGTATCTATTTGTATCCGAATAGAAACATCTGTATCTGAAATGGATACAAATAGATACAGATGTTCTTTGTCTTTTTTTCTTTTCTTGCAGGTCATGGCTCATGCGTATTTTTTTTAATCGGTAAAAAGATCAGCCGATTTGCCCATCATTGCCGAGAAAATCGGTCGATGGACAAAATCGGCTGCGTTTTTTTTTTTTTCCCAACATGACTGATTAAAAAAAGTCAGTCACAAAAAACGGCCGACCAATTCACCCACTAACAATCCAAAAATCGTCTAATTCTTTCGGATGAATTTTCAGCTGATTTTCGACCCATCTATGGCCTGTTTAAGTTGTTGGGCCATGTGATTGACCTGTGAAAGTCTTGTTATCCATAACTCATTGGTGTTTGTAGATCAGTTCCAAATATCACTCAGACCATCCTCTCTGCTCCTCGCAAGACCTTCTGCTCTCTAGCTCCCTTGTCTCCTCCTCCCATGCTTTTCTCCAGGACTTCTCCAGAGCTTCCCCCATCCTCTGGAACTCTCTACCCCAATTTATCAGACTATCGCCTACTCTGTTCACTTTTAGGTGATCTCTGAAAACCTCTCTTCAGGGAAGCCTATCCTGCCCTCGGCTAATAATGGAATCTTCTATTCCTACCACTCTATCCCCCACAGCTATTTCCTCCTGTACCACTATCACCTCTCTTCTAGATTGTAAGCTCCAAAGAGCAGGGCCCTCGAACCCCTCGTGTTTCGCCTTGTATTGTTGTTGTACTGTCTCATGTATTGTCACCCATTGTAATGTACAGCGCTGAGCGAACTGTTGGCGCTATATAAATACTGTATAATAATCGGGGCCCTCCTAACCCTCTTGTATTGAACTGTATTGTTGCTGTATTGTCTCCCGTTGTATTGTAAAGTGCTCAGCAAACTGTTGGCGCCATAAATCCTGTATAATAATAATATATAAATCCTGTATAATAATCAGTATGGTTAAGCCGGCCATAGTCAGATCGAATGAACTGGCCGAGTTTTGAACTATGTATATATGTATGTTGGATGTACTCGGGTTCAGGGACGGACTGACAACTCATGGGGCCCCTGGGCAATAGGGGATCATGGGGCCCCTGTGTCCTTGCCCAAACTCAAAAAAGCCTATGAAAAAGGTACCAGGGGCATCTCATGGGGCCCCCTACTGACCCCGGGCCCTCGGGCAGTGCCCGAGTTTCCAAATGGTCAGTCCGCCCCTGCCCAGGTTGATCGATCAACTTGGGTACAAGCAGCGTGCTGGATTTTACATGCGATTATCACTTGGGGCTGTTCAGGAGAACACAATGGCTTCGCTGGAGGGATTCCCCTGTCAACACTGTTGATGGGGGAATTGTAGCAATGTTTCTTTCTTGCAAGCTGTGGTTGCAGGAAAGAAATTTGCAGTCTATGGCAGGCCTTTGTAGTTGCACTCTTTGTATGGTATTGTTTCAAATCCGGTGTTGGAATAAAACTGTTCCCAGGATTACTGTGATTATTCCATGTGCGGATAATAGCCGTTCTGAACATTTTTTTTTTCCCCCCTAGTGGACTGCATGGGGGGAAGGGGATAAAACAAATTTTGCCAAATTTAGTTTCTGTATATTCGTGTATGGACCAGCTTTACCTTGGTCAGCTTTTATGAAACTATATAAAACCTTTATCCTGAAAGTGGGGAAAAACTCTTGCTTTGACTGCTTAACTCCTTGGCACCAACGCCTCCCAGCCCTTTAAGAGGTTTGTGATGCCGGTAGGTGGGATGGGGTTTAGGGTCATGTGACCGCAGTTGTGGTCACATGATCAGCTCCTGAGTAGTGATCAGCACCTTTCCATGAAGTGCTGGTAAACGTGTCGGAACTGCGCAGGGCGTGTGATCTCTGCACATCTTCTGTTTGTAATCGTTACATGAATATGCGGCGCCGAGGACCAGACGTCGAGAGAATGCATATTTGTGTACGCTCAGCGCCAAGAGGTTGAAAGGTATCTGTAGTTCAGCTTTAATTTTGTTAGGCTAGTCCAGGGGTGGGCAAACTTTTTGACTTAAGGGCCGCAATGGGTTCATATATTGGACCCGGTGGCCGGACCAAGAGTAGATGAATGATGTGTATGTGTCATCCATAGTAAGTATAGTAATATTCCCCCATAGTAAGCATAGTAATTCATCCCCCCTATAGTAATTCATCCCCCCTATAGTAATTCATCCCCCCTATAGTAATTCATCCCCCCTATAGTAATTCATCCCCCCTATAGTAATTCATCCCCCCTATAGTAATTCATTCCCCCCTATAGTAAGTCCCCCCTGTGTCAATTTACTTACCTTTGCTCCGCGCGTTCCTCTCGCCGTGTTCCCGCGCCGTTCCGGTCTTCAGGGCGGACTGTGAGAGGAGCCTAGCTCCCCTCCCCTCACGTTCGTCACGCTGCCCCGCCTACACACGTCCTGACAGCCTCACATCACGCGCTCCGCGGGCCGGATTAAAAGGTCCGCCGGGCCGTATACGTCCCGCGGGCCGTACTTTGCCCATTGCTGGGCTAGTCCATATAAAGCAGTCCATACACTGTTTGGAATATCAGCCAGTTCAGGACTGGACCAGATTCGAACCATGTCTGGCCAGGCTGAATGTATCTCGTTGATCAGTAAAATCAGTCTGTTGGATTCTAAGTGTGATTATTGCTAGAGTAGCGGCTGTTATACCCGCTAGCCATAATCTGTGTTCTCCTGGCCAGGATGGCTCCTTCTTCCGAGACAAAACAAGGGATTCCCCCCCATCAACACTGACTGTTGGAGCAATTTTATTTTCTGCAACCCAAGGTTGCAGGAAAGAAAATCGCTCCATCTATGGCTAGCTTAAGGCATCGTGCACACCAACTCTTCTCTGGTTGGAGAAACTGCATTAAAAATGCTCCTAAAGCGGTTTGGTTTTATTCCCCAAGCAGCAAAATGCCGCTCTCCTGAATGGTGCTGGCCCTGGTTTTTTCATAAAGAAGCCGCCCTAAGACAAGAAGTGTTACTGGCCAGATCACCAGTAAATGAAAAACTAATGCAGCCACCCGGTTTGATTGGTGAGCTGCAATAGATTTCATTCTTGTTTGGGTTTAATACTTCAAGAACAACAAAAAAATAGATGCATAGCCCATGGTAATTGAAGGAGTAGTCCGATAGCTGTGGAATGTGGGGAGTCGTCGTCAGGTATGAGACCGGCCATAAAAATGTTGTAGTGATTTAAACTACTGAGCTTCATTGTTTCTTGTGTGTCAAATGGAATTATTTGTAGTTCAAAGGTTTTCTTTCCTGAGGGTTTTTAATTGAATCCTTTTAATAACAAATATGTTCCATATGGTGGTCTGATTGTGAGGAGTGAGGTCCCACACATGTGCAGCAATGCTTATGATTTAGGCCCCATGCACACTGCAGCTCAAAGTAGCTGCTCCTACAGCCGTTCCAGCCGTGTTTATTGTTCCTTGCCCTTACCCCCGTTTCACATCTATGCGGCCCTTAGGGCTGCTTTTTGCGCAGGCACGAGAGCCCATTCATTTGAATGGACTCCCGTGCCCTGTGACACGCAGGGAGGAAGTCCCTGCACTTCTGAAAACGCAGCCCGCACGGGAACCCAGTACGGTTGCGTTTTCTGGTGCGGGTGGCATGCCATTAGAACTAATGGCCCCCACCCGCGAGTCCGCATTCCTCTGTGCGGCTGCACAGATTTTCGTGCGGATCCACAGCGGCACCACCGGCATAGATTATTGCAGGTACTTATATAGCGCTGTCTTTTTATGCAGAGCTTTATATATATATATTGTACATTCACATCAGTCCCTAACCCTCAAGGGGCGTACAATCTAAGGTCACTAATTCACATTCATACATACACATACTAGGGCCAATTTAGACAGGAGCCAATTCACCTCCCAGCATGTCTTTGGAGTGTGGGAGGAAACCGGAATAACTGGAGGAAACCCACGCAGGCACAGGGAGAACATTCAAACTCCAGGCAGGTGGTGCCGTGGCTGGGATTCGAACCAATGACCCGAGTACTGCCAGGCGGGAGTGCTAACCATTTAGCCACTGTGCTGCCCATGTGATGTGAACCTAGCCTAACTCCTCTTGGCCTGTGTCCATTCACACTATAGGTGTTTTCAGGAGTTTAGTTATAGGGGCTTTTCACAGGCAGGAAAAAAAAAGCCCATCACTTGTACATTCAGGAGAGGAGTTTTTGAGCATAAAAACGCTTAAAAGTGAAAAACACGCATTAGTGCATATTAATGGCCATAATTCTGGCAATAGAATGCCAGACGTGAGAATACACATTAATGTGTGCATGAGGCCTTAAAGCGGAGCGCCACCTAAAAGGGGAAGTTCCACTTTAAAGACTGGTCCCCTGCTCCCTATTAAGGGATTGGCACCTTTGGGGGGGGGGGGGGTACCTGAATTAAACAGGTACCCGCTCCCACTTCCGCTCCGATCGCCTAGGCGATCAGAAGTGGAAGTTGTCCTCCCTACCTCGCTCCCTCCCTCCCCCGTAGTCTTTTGGGACATGTGACAGGTCCCAGAAGACTATGGGACCATTCAGGAAGCGCAGCGCTTCTCGCACATGCGCAGTGTATACCCGGCTGTAACAGCTTGCGGCTTCACAGCCGGATGCCCATGCTGAAGATGCCGGCGCCCAGGGAGACAGCCGGTAAAACGGGCTGCATAGGACACACCGAAGGACCGAGGAACAGGAGCGTGTATTTAAGAGTCAGCGGCTACAAGTTTTATTTTTTGACAGCATGAGTGGAACTCCGCTTTAAGCATTCAAAGCACGTCTCCGAAAAGCAATCCACCATGGGATTGTTTTTTATAGGTTTCACAAGCAGCGAGGTAGAGAGATCGCCTCCTCCCTGCTTGATCTAACATCCTAAATGCCGTTGCAGTATGGCCCCATTAACGTAAAAGGATCATGTTCGGGGGATGGTATTGCAGAGTAGAATTCCTGCCATGGCATGTTACCCCCGGTCACATGTGCGTTCCTACGGTCCGCGTTTTGCGCGGGCATGAGGGCCCATTCATTTAAATGGTCTCCCGTGCCCCAGGACACGCAGGGAAGAAGTCCCTACACTTCTGAAAATGCAGCTCGCACGGGAAGCTCAGTTCCCAGTACGGTTGGGATTTCCAGTGCGGGCGGCGTGCCATTAGAATTAATGGCACCCGCCGGTCCACTGTCTTCTGTGCGGCTGCACGGAATTTTGTGCAGGCACCACCCGCACATATGTGAACCTAGCCTTAACCACTGGGCACTGCCTCTGCAGCTGAAGGGGGTGTGGTTGGTGGCAGTCAAAACGTGGCTCAAATGCATGGTTTTACTGCCCCCCAACCTCGTATGTGAACAAGCCCTTATGTTTTTATGAAGATTTTTCTGTAATTTGTCCTTTTTTTTGCAATTCTAATCACAATTGCACTTGGTTGGATGGTTGGTGCCACAGAACTAGAGGTGCAGCTGTATGATGTGTAATGGTGAGTGTAGACAATTGGCACACAATCTACACCTGCATCCTGTGTGACTATCAGATGTAATCTGGTGTATTCAGTACGAGTGCAAGTGAAATCCAGAAAGGCCTGTGCTTCCCTGGCCTGATTGACTCGTATTGTCCTCACTGGCAGGAGCCATGAATTATTTCTGTGCTGCAGTCATTGCAGTTGGCATACTTCTGTAAGCAGGCAGCAATTTAGAAAACGGAGAAGGCCCATGGAACTCGCTAAAGGCGGTTCACGTTGGAACGCTTGTGATCGCACACATTTCAGACAGCCTTTTCATTTCAGCGGGTTTGCTAAATGTGTTGGAACGTGGAAATGGTACTAAAAGCACTACTTTTTTCAGATCCTGCTGGACCAAACCACATGGTACTGCAGGACCATGCAGGTAGGTGGTTGCAGATGTGCTGCGTTTACGAGATGCGTTTGGGGTGCCATAACAATTGGCACTCATGTGCATGGGTCGCATGTTCACGTGCAGGCCCTAAAAACACCATGCTTTACACATTTGACTGTGTAAAATCACATGATTTAGGGCTTGGTAAAACCTGCTCGGGCTGACTACTTTGTAGAAGGTTTTGACTCCTTTGAGTAAATGGGTGCTTTGCCGTTATGACTCCCAGCAGTGAAGACATGGAATCAAACGGGAATGTAAAATGGCGGAGCCTAGATTAGGGTTCTAAACTTGCTATATTAGCACTGTCACCTTGCCCATGTCGGGCAAAGGATATACCCTGACCCACTTATGTGTACAGCTCCTTGTGACTCTGCATCTGGGAAGAATACTTGGACATATAATGGGAGTGCATGGGGCCAGCTGTCAGGGATCCCGATATGACCAGAGATGTGTGGACTGACACAGGGAAGCAGCAGGCTTCAAAAATGATTAAATAATATTTATGAGCTGCACAAAATAAACAAACAGTGCAAAACAAACCTTAAACTAATAGGTACAGGTGCAGTCAGGGCTTGAGAGGTGGAGTAGTCAGGCAGGCCGGGTCAGGAACAATCAGGCAGAAAGGTACAACGGGAGCAGGCAGAAGAATGGTCAGGAATAGCCTAGGCCAGTGCAGGCGGAGTTCTATTAGTCAAGCAGGAGAGTCGAGCAGGCAGGAGACAGGATACAGGAAACAGGGCACATGGGAAACACACCAAGGCACTGACTGCAGGTCTGGCCATTCCTTAAATACACCTCCTGCAATCAACCTCAGGTGATGGCTGATTGCAGGAGTGAGCTTCTGGTTGCTGAGAGCACCCGCTGGCCAGCCCTGGTACTGCAGCCCACAAGGCAGGTGAGTCCCACCACCATTGGCCAGTCCATTCCTGACACCAGCTCCCCTGTGATTTGGGCATGGAAGCCAATGACTGACCACATCACCATCAAGGTGTGAAGTTGCCACCTTTCCTGGTCTGTAAGTACAGAAATTATAGGGGGGTCTGGGTGCTCTACATGGGGTGACATTTTTTTAAAGTTATTGTGACATATAGGACTCCCCAATGTACTTTATAAAGCAAGTTTATAAGTCGTACAAAATTTGTGGTCAAGGCCTGGGAGATCACATCCATCATCTTTAGAGGTGCCCAATTGTGTGTTAGATTTGGTCCAGAATGTTAAGCCTCAGTTCACGCAGTGAATCGCACAGGAACCGCTTCGCATTCCTGTGCAATTCACATGCGGTTCAGTTCTGTGCGATTTGAACCCATTCATCACACCAAAAGACGTGCATACACCTTTTTTGGAGCCACACTGCAACTGGGTCACGCTGTCGTTTTGTAGGGCAGCGCAGTGGCTAAATGGTTAGCACTTCCGCCTGGCAGTACTAGGGTCACTGGTTCGAATCCCAACCACAACACCACCTGCCTGGAGTTTGCATGTTCTCCCTGTGCCTGTGTGGGTTTCCTCCGGGTACTCTGGTTTTCTTCCACACTCCAAAGACATGCTGGTAGGTGAATTGGCTCCTGTCTAAATTGTCCCTAGTATGTGTATGTATGAATGTGAGTTAGGGACCTTAGATTGAACGCCCCTTGAGGGTTAGGGACTGATGTGAATGTACAATATATATGTAAAGTGCTGCGTAAATTGACGGCGCTATAGAAGTACCTGAAATAAAAAAATACTGTGCAATTCAGGTCAGGCAAACGCACTGCATTCACGTCCTGCCTTTAGGGTGTCAAGTTTGCACTGATACCCACTGCAGGTCGCAAGGGCAGTGCAATTGGAATATGTTGTGGGAAGCGCGCAGAGTTTTCCCTCACCGCATTAGTGTGAACCTGGGCTAATGCATGTGTTTTTATTGTAACCCGTTTATGTGCATCTTGCGTTATATACCAGATAGTTAATTTGAGACTGGACTTGGTAAACCTTTATTGCTAGAAAATGAATTGCAAGACCTCTCCATATTCACCAGTAAAGTAAAATGACTATCCGCTTTTAATTGGAGATTGAATCAGTTGATTTTCATCATCTAGAGAAATCTTTGAGATTTACAAAATATTTAGCTGGAATTTGGGGTGCGTTGTCTGCTTTTTTTTTTTTTTTTTTTTCTCTGGGTGGGAGTGCAATTGGTGTCCTTTAATTTCTCTCTCCTTACACCAAACCCTACTTGTTTGTTCCCATACTGCTGACATAGAATGCCCAGCACTTTTTGCACCGTTCAAACTGGCTGTATGATTGGAAGGGGGGGAGATGCAAAAGTGGGTAGTGAAAATTTTAATTACAAGTAGACTTGGACAAACGGGCACAGAAAATTGTTACAAAACCTCAACCGCTCTTGAGAAAATGGAGTTTGGTTCTGCCCTGCCCCTTCATCAGACTTCCAATCACATCTCGGCAGTCACAAAGTTGATTTTTTATTTTTTTTTAAGTAGCAGAATCTTGTTGATGTGGACAGTACAGATACTCTACAATTTTGGAAATGTACTTGGTTATCCCATTCATATACATTTTTGGTCCTTGAGTTTTTTTTTGCAAGGTGGCAATGATGAGTCGCGCAGGGGTACGGACCTCGGCTGTATCATGGGAGCCGAATGCAGATGTAGATTTTTCTAAGCTTGTCAGCGTGTGGTTGGCTACTTGGAACTGGTCTGCATGAAACTGTCGCCCAACTGAGCCACCTCTTTAAAATCCAGGTCCCTACAGCTATTTCAGTCTATGAAGGAAAAAAAAGGTAATCAGTGAGCGCTTGCAAACATAATATTTAGCTGCTATAACACGCAAGGTAACCAAAAGAATAAACCTCATAAATACATATATAAAAAAGGCGCAGCGCTAAAAAATGAACACACAAATCTATATATTCCAAAAGTGATGAATAAAAAAATATATATAGTGATAGTTCGTGGTCTGTTCAAAAGTTGATAGTGACTTTTCAATCCAGTGATCTGGTGACAAATAGTGAAAATGCGCACTCACCAGATGCGTATTTTCAATACGCTTGTGTTATATAAACAAGGGTTGGACGAGCTGGACCATTTGGTGGACTCCCCTTCCTCCAGATGTGGAGCGGCCAGACTGCTACTTCCCTCTCAGAAATGGACAGGAAGCCGTGTAGTCTACATCAGGGCGTACATCATCCTTAAAACGGTTCAGGTGTCGCGGGCTTGGGCACTAGAACGGATATGAGGCTCACCGCAGACCACGAACTATCACTATATATATTTTTTTTATTCATCACTTTTGGAATATATATATTTGTGTGTTCATTTTTTGCGCTGCACCTTTTTTATATATGTATTTCGGTCTATGGGCATTCTGCTTTGCATTCTTCATGAAAAATAAGTCTAGTTCCTATTCCTAAACTTTTTTCCAGATCTCATTAGTACACAGTGTGAAGTTGGGACTATATACATTATACTTTTATATAACACTCCTTTACTTGTTTCTAATGAAACCACGCAATGCGAGAGCTTCAGGCTTCTTTGAGGGAATACCGGGTTACTGGTTGAGCTTGTGAAATTAGTGTTGTGTTCTTCTGTGTGTTTAGCATGTAAGCTCCGCACAATAGTTGTATATAACTTTGTATTTGGGATGTCCTGTACTGTCACAACTTTAGCTCTGAAAAAAAATAACCAGTATATAATTTATGAATACAGGCAGAGATCTGGAATTGAGGAGATTCCCTACTAATTTTCATAAATCAACTGTGTGACGGAGGTGTAGGCGGGACAGAACGTGCGCGGAGAGCAGTGGGCACACAAGGTTTTTGAGGGATTTGGGACACTTGATCAGGGCAACAACGGTTAAGTCCAGGCACGCAGCAGAAGGGCAGTTCAGCAGAGGGCAGGCTTGCAGGGGCACTCAGCAGTAGGCAGGGTCTTGGCTGTGAGGTCTGGCCACAACTCAGACCTCTCACAGCACTCTGTCATGGGGAACGATCAGGACACCCAGCAGAAGGCAGCCCTGCAGGCCGGGTACTCGGGGCACCCAGCAGAAGGCAGCCCTGCAGGCCGGGTACTCGGGGCACCCAGCAGAAGGCAGCCCTGCAGGCCGGGTACTCGGGGCACCCAGCAGAAGGCAGCCCTGCAGGCCGGGTACTCGGGGCACCCAGCAGAAGGCAGCCCTGCAGGCCGGGTACTCGGGGCACCCAGCAGAAGGCAGCCCTGCAGGCCGGGTACTCGGGGCACCCAGCAGAAGGCAGCCCTGCAGGCCGGGTACTCGGGGCACCCAGCAGAAGGCAGCCCTGCAGGCCGGGTACTCGGGGCACCCAGCAGAAGGCAGCCCTGCAGGCCGGGTACTCGGGGCACCCAGCAGAAGGCAGCCCTGCAGGCCGGGTACTCGGGGCACCCAGCAGAAGGCAGCCCTGCAGGCCGGGTACTCGGGGCACCCAGCAGAGGTCCAGGCACTCACCAGTGAGCAGTGGCCTCACCAGAGGAAGTCTAGGCAGATAGGCACAAACTCCTCACGGGTCTGCAGAGGGCTGTGTCTTGGCCGCAGCTTCAAGACTACACAGGCAATATAGGACCACCAGTCCCAGCAGTGCACAAAAGCACAGTTCAATGCATCTCCTAGTTAGGGCTCAGGCAGGAACAGCTCTGTCCATCCTCACTCAAGCTCTCCCATACTAAGAGTCCTTCTCCCCCCATAGGGACACAGTATATGGCCCTTTCAAGTGACCAGGCTCACGGTGCCGACACGTCTAGCTTTGCACAGCCACAGGAACCATGCTGTCTGCGCTCCCTACTGGGATAACTCTCACCTCCCACCCCCTGCAGGCCACAGGACTTCAAATTATAAACAAAGCAGACAAGCTGACTGTTGGCCACAAACAAAACAAACACAAAAATAAAAATATTTCTGCTGTCCCTCACAAACTGATAATCAGTTATTTTTTTTTGTGCCAATTTGAAGAGGAAATAAAAAAATAAGAAAAAAATCTATATTAATAAAAAAATCAGTACAAAATGGTACTTTGACCACTTCCTGTCTGGCCCATGTACATGGCTGGATGGGAGCAGTGCTGAAGCGGGTTGACGATTATAAATGGCACCTGGATTCCCTGCCTGTGGGCGCTCCCTGGGAGCATGCAACACCACGATCCAGTGCCTGCTGTGTCCTCCGATCGCTGTACGGGACATCTGTGTGAGGTCCCGATTCATGTGGTCAGTGATTGGCCAATCAGCGATCACATAAATAGTAGTAAGCAAGATGTCACTTCCTGACATTACTTACTACTTGTGAAATCTCTGAATGATCAGAGGTCACATGGTACAAGGCCATTCACAACAGCATTGTACCATGTGACGAGCTGTGACCAATCACAGCTCGCACAGTATTTCTCAATGGCTGCAAGAATGCAGACAGAGGAGAAATTATTGCTTTTACAGCCTTTATGGGTGTAAAAGCAGTCGGTGTAAAAAAAAAAAAAAAAAGAAATCTTCATCACCCCCCCACTGCTAGGGTGACAGTATGTTTAAAAAAAAATAAAGAAATCTAAATGTAAATTTAGCAAAATTATAATTTTTGGTTATAAACTAATTTTAGTTTAGTGTTTTTTTTTTTTTTTTTTTTTTACATTAAAAAGATAGCTGAATACATTTTGGCCAAGATTTATGAAGGATTTATTTGCAAAATTTTACAAGAATTTTTTTCCCCAAGATTTTTGGACTATTTCATTTATGTAGCAAAAAAAATCCCAGTGGTGAATCAATACCACCAAAATAAAGTTGTTTTTTTTTTTGTTTTTTTTTTTTTTTCTGTCTCAAAAAAATGCTACAAAATTCATACAGATGGTGTTGCATGACCGCACAATTGTTGTCCAAAGCTGTAAATTGGCCTGGGCAGGAAGGGGGTGAAAGTGTCCGGACTTGAAGTGGTTAAACTGGTTGTAAAAACCTTGAGCTTTTACCTTCATTCTATTGAAAATTAAAAACCACCTCTGTGCAATAGCCCCCCTAATACTCACCTAAGCGCCTTCTCCATCCAGTGATGTGCACTGGAGTCTTGGCTGTCCCAGGACTCCCTCTCCTCATTGGCTGAGACAGCAGCGGGAGCCAATGAGAAGAGGGGCTGGGGCCAAGCTGCAGCTCCATGTGTGAATGGACACATGGAGCGGCAGGTACCCCCATACCCCTGCTTGCTTTGAGGGCACTGAACAGGAGGGAGGGTCCAGGAGAGCCTGTGGGGGAACCTAAGAGGAGGATCCAGGCTACACTGCAAAACCACTGAACACAGCAGGCAAGTATAGCATGTTTGTTATTTTTAGAAGAAAATGTTAAGCCTTTAGTATCGCTTTAAAATATAATTGGTGATAAAATAACCAAATCAAAATAGCAATTCAATTCTCTAATCAAAAATAATGGTACCCATTTCAAACCAGCAAATATCCAATATCAACCACTTCTTGACCACACTAAAGCCATATGATGGCTACAGCGAGGTCGACTAGTTCTGGGAGGGTGTCGCGACGTTCTCCCAGAATGTGCCCCCCGTGGTGCGCCCCTGCCACTCTGTGATAGCTGTGTCCTTTGGACACACCTGATCCCATGATACGGTAAAAGGCCAATCAGTGGCCTTTTACCATGTCCAATCACAGTTGATCACCATGTAAATACATTTGCAGGTTATCTGGCAGTACTTTCCTCACGCTGTGACATTGTGAGTAAAGTACTGCCGATAACTGGCAACTGTCAAAGCAGACATCTAAACTGGTAATCGGGGCACTAATTATCCGTGCCGCCTCATTGGGGTCGCCTCATCCGTGCAAATCTGTGAAGGAGAAAAATTACCTCCTGAAAATTTTGAAGAAAAACAAGCTTTTCTTAGTTTTTATTCTAAAATTTTGCAATCTTTTTTTTTTTTTTTTTTTTTTTCTTTTTTTGTGCAAAAAATAAACTTGGTGATTAAATACCACCAAAAGAAAGCTCTATTTGTGTGTTTAAAGAAAAAAAAAATTCATATGGGTACAATGTTGCATGAGTGTACAACTGTCATTCAAATTGCGTTAGCATGGAAAGCTGGCCTGGGCAGGAAAGGGGTAAAAGTGCCCAGTAGGCAATTGGTTAATGAAATGGAACCGGCTGTCTAAAAATGCAGCACAATAGGCGATCAGTAACTCGGCAGAATATGAGGTTCTGCAGATTGACCACGTGATCTCTACAACCAGATATTCAAAGCTCCTTGTACCATAGGCGTGAATTTAGAATACCATACACAGGACAATCCATTAAGTTTAGAATCTGTGTGAGGTCAAGAACAAATGTTCCACTAAGTTGTCTACTTTGTCATATGTACCCAACTAAACCATTGACAGGCTAAAATCCGCTTCGGGGATAATCCAAAGAGAATCCTCCCCCCCAGAGAAATGAATTGAAATAATAGTAACTGCAGTATAATTTATCTTCATATCAACTCTGGTGCTAACAGTTACTGATATCAGGCTAAACAGTTTAGCCGAAAAATTAGTTCTATGTTACCAATATAGATTCTATAGTATCATTGATGTCAGGTCACTTCTGTGTTTGACAAAAAAACAGGGAGACAAGGGACAACACGGTCTCCTAACCCCCAACAAACCTAGCCAGGTAAAGCTTATCTCGCCTAATTATGAAGTCACTCAATGGTCCCAATTACCTGAAGGGGGCAGTATAGGATTAGGAGTAATTTTGAAGTTTCCCTACAACCTCATGCCATGTCAATAGTTGACCTCTAACCTTCAGTTGGAATGAAAAACTTGAAAGGTAGTCGCTCTTTTTTGACAGGACTAGTTAGACAAACTGGGACCAGTGTCACTTAAAATGTGTTTATGAAAGTTTCTATCTTTACATCTTAGACATTCGCTGAGGTCATTTGTACTGAGACCTCTTAATTTAAATTCTTCCATAGAATACAGATGTTTTCATGTAATCTCAAAATATTTATATAATTGAAAACATGATATACGAAATACACTATTTCCAAATTTATTGGGACACCCCTCAAATCATGTGATTCAGGTGTTCTAATCCCCTCCATGGACACAGGTGTATAGAATTAAGCCCCTAGGCATGCAGACTGCTTCTACAAACATTGGTGAAAGAATGGGTCGCTCTCAGCTCAGTGACTCCAAGCGTGGTCCCCTGATAGGTGGTCACCTGTGCAATAAGTCCATCCGTGACATTTCCTGGCTACTAAATATTCCACGCTCAACTGTTAGTGGGATTATAACAAAGTGGAAGCAACTGGGAACATCAACTCAGCCACCAATTGGTAGGCCACATCACATGACAGAGCGGGGTCAGCGCATGCTGAAGCGCAGAAGTTGCCAACTGTCTGCAGAGTCAATAGCTAAAGACCTCCAAACTTGGTGTGGCCTTCAGATGAGCCCAACAACAGTGTGTAGAGAGCTTCATGGAATGGGTTTCCATGGCCGAGCAGCTGCATCCAAGCCTTCCATCACCAAGTGCAATGCAAAGCATCGGCTGCCATGGTGTAAAGCACGCCGCCACTGGACTCTAGAGCAGGGGAGACGTGTTCTCTGGAGTAACCAATCACGCTTCTCTGTTTGGCAATCCGAAGGATGTGTCTGGGTTTAGTTACCAGGAGAACGGTACTTGCCTGACTGCGTTGTGTAAAGTTTGGAGGGGTGTGGGGTTGTTTTTCAGGGGTTGGGCTTGGCCATCTAGTTCCAGTGAAGGGAACTCTTAAGGCTGCAACATACCAAGACATTTTGGACAATTTCATGCTCCCAACTATGTAGGAAGAGTTTGGGGATGGCCCCTTCCTGTTCCAACATGACTGCCCACCAGTGCACAAAGCAAGGTCCATAAAGACATGGAGGAGCCAGTTTGGGGTGGAGGAACTTGACTGTCCTGCACAGAGTCCTGACCTCAACCCCATAGAACACCTTTGGGATGAAGTAGAGCGGAGACTGCGAGCCAGGCCTCCTCCCCCGACATCAGTGCCTGACCTGACAAATGTGCTTCTGGAAGAATGGTCCAACCTTCCCATAGACACCCTCCTAAACCTTGTGGACGGCCTTCCCAGAAGAGTTGAAGCGGTTATAGCTGCAAAGGGCGGGGCCAACTCAATATTGAACCCTACGGACTAAGACTGGGGGGCCATTAAAGGTCATGTGCGTGGAAAGGCAGGCGGTCCAATACTTTTAGCAATATAGTGTATATATAACAATCTGTATTGTTCAAACCAATTTAATATAGATAAAATATATAGAAGTATGGAAATTGAATGTAGTAATATAAAACCCAGATTACTTATGCAAATATTTACAGTACTTCATATACTATTGGCATTTTTGGTTAAAATCCCGTCAAATAACACAATGTAAACTCTAATGAACTTTTTCCAGTTGTTCGTGGGGGGGGGGGGGGGGGATAATGAATATTTTGTCTCTTCTGTCGAGACATGGAATCCTCAATCTTGCACATTGGTACCATAGTCAGTCCTTATCTTAGGCTGTTCATGTTACATTTATGTGGAGAGAAGTTCAGGACTTCCAGTTTCATTCTGTGAGCACAGAATAGTTTCAACAGTAGCAGATGTAAAGTAGATCTAAACCCAGTCACAACCTTCCTCTTTTAAATGTATACTAAGGCAGAATTGAAACTGTATAGTTACATCTTTTTACTTTTTTACAAGGTTCACATACTTGAACCACTTGCCTTCCAGAGGATTTACCCCCCCCCCCCCTCCTGACCAGGCCATTTTTTCCGTTACGGCGCTGCGTTACTTTAACTGATTATTATTATACAGGATCTATATAGCGCCAACAGTTTGCGCAGCATGGTCATGCAACGCTGCACCCAAATGAAATTTACATCCCTCCCCATGAATTGAGCTTTCTTTTGGTGGCCACATGGGTCGGGGGCACTTTAACCACTTGCCTACCAGGCACTTATACCCCCTTATTTACCAGGCCAATTTTCAGCTTTCAGCGCTGCCGCACTTTGACAATTGCACGGTCATGCAACATTGTACCCATATGAAATTTTGATCATTTTTTTCTCACAAATAGAGCTTTCTTTTGGTGGTATTTAATCGCCACTGGGCGCTTTACTTTTTGCGCTATAAATAAAAAAAAGTGCAAACAATTTGAAGAAAAAAAAAAGTTTCTTTGTTTCTATTATAAAATTTTTCAAACAGGCAATTTTTCTCCTTCGCTGATGTGCGTTGATGAGGCGGCGCTGATGGGCGGCGCTAGTGGGCGCACTGCTGGGCGGCGCTAGTGGGCGCACTGCTGGGCGGCGCTAGTGGGCGGCGATCATCAGGGCACCGATCATCAGGGCACCGATCATCAGGGCACCGATCATCAGGGCACCGATCATCAGGGCACCGATCATCAGGGCACCGATCATCAGGGCACCGATCATCAGGGCACCGATCATCAGGGCACCGATCATCAGGGCACCGATCCCCGCTCTGACAACTGCCGGTTCTCGGCAGTACTTTCCTCACGATCTGACAGCGTGAGGAAAGTGCAGCCGAGAACCGGCACTTGCATTTCCCTCTGATCAGCGTGTCATTGGACACCGCTGATCAGGTGGTAAAAGGCCGCTGTGATTGGCCTTTTACCACATCACGTGATCAGCTGTGTCCGTAGGAAAGCGCGTTCTGGGGGGACGTCATTTGACGTCCACTCAGAACTGGCCGGCCGCAGTGCAGCCGTCATTCGGCTATCTGCGGACGGCTACTAGTTAAACTTACCTTTTTTTTTTTTTTTTTTTTTTTTGCACTGTCCTTTAAAAGAAGAAAAAATCACTTTTATTCCTATCACAAGGAATGCATGCATCCCTTGTGATAGAAATAATTGACAGGTCCTCTTCTCTTTATGGAGAGATATGGGGTAAATAAGACCCAATATCTCTCCTACAACGTAAAGCATTAGATCTAGTAGTTTAAAAAAAAAAAAAGGCCTTATTTACAAGATGCAGGAAGTGACATCACTTGGGTACTCCAAGGGCATAGGGATGAGTGGAGGCCATCTTTCCTTCACTCATCTCTATGCCCAGCGCTGGGATTGTTTGGTTTCTCAGGTAAGGCTGAGAACTACAGAGTGGCAGTTGGTAGGTGGTGGCAAGGGACAGCAGCGGCGACGGGGAGTGGTTTTTTTTTTCTGGCACATGTATCGGTGCATTTTTTTTTTTTTTTTTAATCAGCTGATCGGGGTGTTTTGGGCCGAAACTATTCGGCCACTGAAATTTCGGTGCACTCCTGCTATAGGGCGGACAGGAATCAGTTAACTGGGTTATCGTCTAAACTAAGGGATTTTTTTTTGCTTCCATAATGGTTTGTTCCTTGAAGGTGTTTTTGCCTGGCACTCAGTTGGCCTTATGACCGCTGCTAGTACAAGTCTTGCACAGCCATCAGCCTCCTTTGGTTCTTGGGGCCCATATGGTTATCCTGGGACTGCTGCAGGGAGATTTTGAGAGTGGCGGTTCTTATCCTCTTTATTTATTTTTCTTTAAATCCCGTGGGGGGGAGGTGTTGGGTTTGTTTTTGTTTTTACACCAGCATTTAATTTTTAGATCTAATATTGGTTTGAGTTGTGACTCAGTGATTTGTGTCATGGTACCAATGAGATCCTGTTTTATCCAGAAAGCGTGGTGTTGGTGTGTAGCCAATTTTTGTTCTGGTGCTTCAACAGACTTGTAAGGTCTATCTACATGTAGCAGTTTTGTATGGTTTGCTAGCCGTGTAATGTGGGTGTACCTAAACATGTTATACTTACCTGCTCTGTGCAATAGGTTTGCACAGTGCACACCAATCTTGGCTCCTTCTTCCCCACTTGAGCAGGCTCACCCCTGTGAATGGATATTGTCCATTCACAAACTGAGCATTGCTCAGCCCTGTTCCCACTCTCTCCTCATTGGCTCACTGGCTGTGATTGGCAGCAGCCAGTGAGAGAGACCCGGCTGCTGTCATGCACATCACTGGATCAAGATAAGGCTGGAGGAGGGGAGCATCACATAGGGGTGGGTTTTTTTTTTGTTTTTTTTTACACCTTAATGCATTAAGGTTAAAAAAAACAAAAACAAAACCTTTTAATCTTTTAGAATGGGGGTTCCATAGCACCCAGAGGTTGTTGTGTTTCTTGAGCAATTTTTGCCTCTCCGATACGTTCCCACTCACTCCACTTCTCTTTTTTAATCTGTAAGGGGGGTAATTCTTCTCCATGATCATCGCTAATGTATCACAAATTGTACATGTATTGTAATTTTTAGCAGGGGTTCCCTGAGACTGGAAACTTTATTTCAAGAGTTCCTCTGTGTTGAAAAGGTTGAGATTCTGCTTTTAGAACCACTTTAAGCAATCATCTAAATTGTATAGTACAAGGCACAGGCGAAGTATTCATAAACCTGGGTTACCGGCTCAATTCAGGTGCCATGCAGGCCCTTGCATACTATAGCTGTTGGTAAAACTGAAGGAGACTGTATGGCCAAATTATGTTACCTTTTTTTTTTTTTTGTTAATATTATGAAAGTCCAGGGCACTTGGGCATTCATTTCTCAATCACATAAGATGTTCTGTGCTAAATTCTGGCATCTGCTTAATGTCTTTTTTTTAATTTCATTTCCAGCTGTGGTTAATTGTCCCGTGTGTAAGAATCAGTGCTTACAGAGGGACCTGGTTGACAACTACTTCCTTAGAGAGGATTCTGCATCCGATCAAGCAGCAGAGACTATTCACGTAAGACCATTTAAAAAGTTATTTGTATAAAAAAAAAAATTGTTTAACTACAGCAGAATTTAGATCAAATTTTCTCTTGGCTTTCATTGGGGGGGGGGGGGGGGGGTGTATGATCCATCTTCCTAGGTAAATGGGTACAGAACAAAAATGTGTTGATCTGTCATGACTGCCTGCCTTGTGTGAGAGCCATAGATACCTTAACCCCTTGATGTTGAGCGGCTGCATATTTGCGCGCAATTAGAAAATACATATGTACTGAGAGCCCGCGCTCCCAGCACATATGTCTGTGACTCACAGGTTTCGATTCAGACCTTTTCCGATCCTGTGACCGCGAATCATGGCGGTCACATGACCCTAAAACCCTGCCTGCTTCTGAAACAAAGGGCTGGGAGGCACCAGAGCGAAGTGGTTAAGCGACCATACTTGGAGCGAATTTGCTCAGTGGGTAGCCCTCCCAGCTGATATCCATCAAGGAAAGATTGAAGGAGTTAGGTGTCCGTTTATGACACAGAGAATAGCTGCAATTCAACGGATCTCAGCTATTCTCTGGTCATTCACAGTTTGACACTCAGGAGATCATGTCAGCCCTTCACTGGAGATCTGTGTTCTCCCTCCAGATTCTCCAGCCCAGAGCTGGAGAATCAGAGGGACCGCAAACTAAGCAGAGATAATTTACTTCTGCTTAGTAAACTTTTCTTTTACTATAATCTCACGAGATTATAGTAAAATCAGCCGTTCTCCAGCGTTTGGAGGCCGTTCTCCAGCGTTTGGAGGCCGTTCTCCAGCGTTTGGAGGCCGTTCTCCAGCGTTTGGAGGCCGTTCTCCAGCGTTTGGAGGCCGTTCTCCAGCGTTTGGAGGCCGTTCTCCAGCGTTTGGAGGCCTGCTTCATAAACTGCATTCACAGGAGAACTGAGCAGTGATCGATTACCGCTAGTTCATAAACGGACACCTTAGACAGAAAATTCTCAGCTGCACAGTGCCTGCTTCTGATCAGATGCAAGCCCGGTTTGGATAATTTGACGGAGGCGGCTATCAGAACACCATAGTTTGCAGCAGATTACTATGGGGAATTTTTTTTTTCTTATATTCTTCCATGGAGAAAGGCAGTTTTAAAGGGATATTAAACTCAAAAGCAAACATTTATTTTGCAACATACTAATTTTTAGATGTGGTTGCTTTAGTTTTCTTTTCTTTTTTTTAGATTAGGCTTTCGTTTATTTTCACCAGCTGATCCAGCCTTTTTAAAAGAACAAGCTCTTGTAGATTGTATCAGTTACAGGGATGAGATAAAACATTTACCACTGAGAAGGGTGCATACAATGATCAGCTTTTTTCATTACAGCTATAGCTCTGTCAGTTTACACAGCACTAATCTATTACATTCTCAGCAGTCCCTAACCCTCAAGGGGCGTACAATCTAAGGTCCCTAACTTATATTCATACATACACATACTAGGGGTGTTTTAGACAGGAGCCAATTAACCCACCAGCTTTGGAGTGTGGGAGGAAACAAGTACCTGGAGGAAACCCATGCAGGCACTGGGACAACATGCAAACTCCAGGCAGGTGGGTACCATGTCTGGGATTTGAACCAACAACTATACTGCTGCAAGCGAAAGTAATAACCATTTAGCCACTGTGCTCTAGGTAAAGGCTAGATGTGTTGCTTTAAATCTAACACTTCTCTTCCCCCAGACTGACAATGCTGTTCTCCAAATGTAGTCCTTCATTCAGAGAGGGCGCCCCTTTAATACAGGAGGTATCACCAGGTGAAAATGGGGGGAGGGAGCCTAGATATAGAATGCAGCCACATCTAATTGGTAAGCTGCAATATATAAATTTTTGAGTATAATTACGCTTTAAGCGTTCCCAGCACTTTTTCCTTGTCTAACATTTCACATCACTTTTGTTTAAATTGTGAAATAATCATAGTATTTTATTTTGTAATGCAGAGATGCACCAGCTGTGAGGACAATGCCATAGCTAATAGTTACTGTGTGGAGTGCACAGAATGGCTGTGTGAGACTTGTGTGGAAGCCCATCAGCGAGTCAAGTATACCAAGGATCACACCGTCAAAGTTAAAGGTAACCAGTGTATCTTCACTTTTTCATGCATTGTGAGAAGTATGTGGGTAACCAAATGTAGCTCCAAAAATCCATAGTGCAATTTTACCCTCAGCAATATCTTAGTGTTCAAAGCCATGGGGTTGATTTACTGGTGAATACAAAATCTGGTGCAGCTCTGCATAGAAACCAATCGGCTTCTAGCTTCAGCTTGTTCAATTGAGCTTTGACCAAAAAAAAAAACAACTGGAAGCTGATTGGTTTCTATGCAGAGCTGCACCAGATTTTGCGCACTCCAGTTTTAGTAAATCAGCCCCAATGTCTTCATTCTTTTTCACCATTGTCTTCAGCTTCAAAGCTGCATAGGGTCGCTTTGACCTCTTGGCAAAAATGCTGAGGTGTGAACTTCATGATATTGGGGTGACATAGGCAGTTTTTATCATCCCAAAGTCATGTCCTGCAACACTTGCACTTTTAGTGACCATTCCTAGCTCCTTTGCTCTGCACTGTGTACACGCTGGGTTTTCTGTCCACAAAAGCAGTAAGCTGGTAGTTCATCTACAAAGAGACTGGTGGCAGGCAATATATTATGATGCCAGTATAATGGAAGAGTTGCTGCTGTTGGTTTTGGATATGGGACGTACAAGGAAATACTTCTGAAGTTTTTATTTGTCTGGACACTTTTGTTGCAATTGATTTGTCACGTCTTACCATCTTGGAATATTGGTGGCTGTGACATTTTTCTGTTGCAGTGCCAATATCCTCTTAGGAAAATGGCCTTGGTCTGATTTTGGGTAGCTTAGGTAGGTTCTGGAAGGAAAAAAAGCACACCAAGGATCACCAATATGGATCCAAAGGTTTTAATGAACGATCATAGTTGCAGCAAGGCAACATTTCAGAGTCTCGCAGGACCCTTTCATCAGGCATGTGACAAATTGTGATAGAAACTGGAGAACTATTTAAGAAAACCATCCACCAATCAGAGTGAAGTGAAATGAGCTTGGCCCCCCCCATGATGTCATGTTCCCTCCAAAATGCATTAGGTAGGTTCTGGACACGCTCAGCTTTGCTGCACTGGGAGAAGCCTGTGATCTATGGTTTGGGCCATAGACCTAGAAAATATTAGCTTCATTTCCTTTTTGCTGTGCTAGTTTCCAAGTATGTCAAACTTTTCTATTTCTATTAGGTGGATCCCAAAAGGAGTCAGAACATACTGTATTCTGCCCAGTCCATAAGCAGGAGCCTCTCATGCTGTTTTGTGATACTTGTGACACGTTGACCTGCCGTGACTGCCAACTACAGGGACACAAGGACCACCAGTAAGCTTTCATTTTGTACTTCCTCTGTACTATAGAAGTAAAAGTTCATTTTCTGTGACTTTTAGAATGTGTACTTGTCCCTCCCGGCTTCTGAAAAATTAGTTATGGTAATATGCACAATAAGCCCCATTTTCAGCAGCATTGCCTACATCTCTCAGAGCTGTTCACATCCTGCTTTGCTGTGAAGTTGGCCCCTGGACAGTTCTACAGGCTACAGGCAATGCAGCTTAACTTGGGACATACATCATATTGACATCTTTTCAAATGTTTCAAGGAAAAGTGTAAATGCATAAATTCTAAAAGTGAAATTTGTAAACGGTCTTAAACTTTCCAGGTATCAATTTTTTGAGGATGCTGTCAAAAACCAGCGCAAAATCTTGTCTGCTCTTGTGAAGAGACTTGGTGAAAAACATACTTCCCTTCAGAAGTCTACCAAGGATGTTCGTAACTCGTAAGTACTTCAAGAAACTTTGTTGCTTCCGCTACAGCTCCTGTGTGTTTTGTTTTTTAAACTAGAATGTAAATCCTAGTTTCTTAATTTTGGGAAAAGTTGTACCAGCCAAACGGGAAAACTGTAAGAATGTGTCTAGTATGACATCCCGTAGACTATCAAATCTTAGATCTGTCTTCTGGTTCCTGTTGCGGCAATATACCGCTCTACTGGTCTTTGCAAGGCTGATCTTAGTGTCTTTATCATTAGACTGCCTTAAAGGATAAGTTCAGAATATCTGCTTGACCATAGATCCCATAGGCAAGCAGATATTGACAGGTCTGTAGGAGACCTGCATGACAACAGCGATCTACTGACAAAAAAAGAATACATTTTTGCCTGCAATAGTGCATTTATTTTCTAAAAGATTAACTTGTCCTTTTAAGCAGGCCATAGATAAGACTTCTTCCATGGGTGGAAGGAAAGGAAATCGCTCAATTTCCCTATAAACATATTCGTTATTGTTGGGCGGGGGTTAGATGCCTTCCGTGTAGCTATTGTGTTCTGCCAGCGGCTATAATCGCCAGCAATAATCAAATACAAAATAATCTGATAGGCTGGTTGATCAGTGGTTTAACTTCTGTACAACCAGCCTTCCTATAGATGGGCATCATCTTGGCCTTTCCATGTTGAACCAGCCGATATTTGATTTATGTATGACCCGCATTAAAAGGCTAGCTTTTTGTTGTCTTGTGTGAATTTGTTGTACTCTTAACTTTAAATTTTTTTTTTTGTTGTGCCTACAGTCCTCCCTCCTACAAAATTAACGTGCATTTCATATTTATCCATTTTGGTTTGTACTCTAACCCACCCAGCTGTCTGTGCACCTGCTTCCTTTCTACGGGAGATGGGCCTTTTGGCTGACTTTTCTCATATCATCTGCTAACCTGTGAGCTAATCTTGACTAATTTTGGATTGTAGGATTCGTCAAGTGATTGATATGCAGAAAAGGCTACAAGTAGATGTGAAAATGGCCATCTTACAAATCATGAAGGAGCTCAACAAGCGTGGAAAGCTACTCGTTAGTGATATGCAGGTTTGTCTGCTTTTGTGACAGTTTTGGTTTTTATACATTCGGTTCAGTGTGTTTTAAAGGATGAATCCACCTTTTGGACAAAAATAATAAATTCACATTTTTTTGCAGGTAAAAAAATTGCATTTATTATTTTTGTCCAAAGTAGCCTCTAAAGCATTGCACCAGCGATCATTAGATCACGGATGCCATGCAGCTCTCCTGCAGACCTGTCAGAATATCTGCTTGGCATACGGGATGTACGGCCAAGCAGATAGTCTGACAGGAAGCTTGAATGCACTACTGCGGTGCTCCATGGCGTGGTAGTTCATTGAAAACTACAAGCCCACAGCCGCTAAGGTTGCCGGGACTTGTAGGCACCCATTCACAGAACTCTGTGAATGAGTAACGCAGCCGTGTGGGCGGAGCACTGCACGGCCACGCTGTTTTCAAATCTGACACATGATATGGGGAGAAGTCTCCCCGTATTATCTGTCAGAGGGAGGTGCGCCTATGGGAACATGTTATATGTTCCACCATAAAATAACGGGTGAAACATGTAACCTGTTCCAAAGGTGAACTTATCTTTAAAGAATCTGATGGTGTCCATTCAAGTTAGAAGTTCTTTGCAGAAAAGGAAGAAAATTCTGGAGCTGCTTTAATCTTAATTTTGCCTTCCCTGGTTCCTCTTGTTCGCCATCAACATGCTAATAATTTTTAAATCCCATTTTTTTTTTTTTTTTTTTTTTTTTTTTTGATGTTTCTTAAATTCAAAATGTTATGCCTAATTTACATTAGCCTCCTAAATATCAGGTTCAACGTTTTTGTTTTTGCAGGTGAAGTTTTTTTTTTTTTTTTGGCTTTGGTTTTTCTTTCGCTCTGACAGCCAGTAAAGCATTGCACCCATGATAAACAAATTGTGAGTGAAATGCCAGGGTTTTTCCACTGTCAGCTGTCTCCCTTACAGGCAGACGGTTGCTGAAGTCCAGGAAAAATCAATGAACTACTAGAGCGCTGATATGGCAGATCCCCACCCATCCACACTGTTTGTCTTGACAGCAGTTGTGGGGAGAAGGTCCTTCATTTGCTGTCACAATGATGGATTGGGGGTTGCAAGCAGGTGATCTTTGTCAACATGTTAACACCGGTATTTAGGGTGCAACATATATATTGTACATTCACATCCGTCCCTAACCCTCAAGGGGCGTACAATCTAAGGTAACATGTTACCAAAGTTGAACTTAATCCTTTTTAGTTTGTCGGTACATTCCCTTCTAACTTTTCTCCCATGCCCTTCCAGTGCCTAATGCAAGTATAAACTCCATTTTTGTATAGCCATAAACATGCCTCCATGTGGTATTACCTTGGCCTGCTCCGGTCACCCGCACTGCAGGCACAGTATATGGGGAGAGGTGGGTGAGCCTGATCTTCATGAGAAGCTCCATGGCAGTCATTGGAGTGACAGTGTGAACAAAAACAAAATAGCTCATGCTTTTTCCCTCCTGCAATAGCTTAGTGATGCCAGCCATGCACTGCTCAGATTTTGGAGGATTTCTGCTGAGTTGGGGCAAATGTGACTGACTGGTTTGCCCCATCACTCGGTTCAACACACTTCAATTTTAAAATAGGAGCCAGGTGGAAATCCTATTCATTGTAGTCACTTCAGGAATTCAGACAGCACTAAGTGCCTTGCTGCCTGTATAAAGTAGCCAGCAGGAGATTTTCTTCATTGGGGGAATCAGATGTTTTCTTTTGTTCCTTGGGACTGAGTGAGAGAAGTCTTGTGTATGGCTAGCTTGACTGATAATGTGCCCCTGGGTTATGTTTTAACACACAAATATCCTGCAGCAGATCTAGCATTCCAAACTGTTCTAGTTGTGGAACTCTCAGGAAGTGTCTTATGTTCACATCAATTTGTCGATCTGGTTTTGTATTTAGAGAGTGACGGAGGGACATCAGGATAAATTAGAAAAGCAGCACTGGAACATGACCAAACTACAGAAGCAGCAAGAACACATTCTGAGATTTGCTTCCTGGGCCCTTGAGAGCAGCAATAACACTGCTTTGCTGCTTTCCAAAAAAATGGTAGGTAAATCCTAATGTTTCAATGGACTACGCACCTCCTTTACAAGCCGTACACTAACCACTTTCTTCTTCTAGATCTACTTTCAGCTGCACCATGCTCTGAAGGTTGCAGTAGACCCAGTTGATCCAATAGGTGATCTGAGATTTCAATGGGATTCTGAAACCTGGACGAAACATGCAGAATTCTTTGGTAAGGCTTTGGTAGATACATTTTTATATTTGTGAATGTACAACCGTGTGCGGTCCTGCATGCATATGTAGATGATTATCGCACCACACATGTGAGGAATTGTTACAAACGTCAGCAAGAGCAATAATTCTAGTGCCAGACATCTGTGTAACTCTAAACTGGTAACCTGTAAAGGCTTTTAAAGCATTGCCCATGGAAAACTTAATGTACTGAAGTTTCACCATTACATGGGCATGTGCAGTTTTACAGCGTGACATGTTTGGCATCTACTCAGCGTAATATCTTTATTTTTTACCAAAAATTTAACATTTTATTCCCCAGGGCCTCTGCTTAACCTCCTCCCAACCGAAATATGGCTACAGCATGGTTGTGTAGTTCTGGGAGGGCGTCCATAGACGTCCTCCCAGAACATGCCCCCACCCAGTGCCGCTGGTGATTGCTGTGTTCCACAGACACAGCTAATCATGTGATGTAAAAGGCCAATCACAGCGGCCTTTTACCACGTGATCAGCCGACACCAATGACACAGCAGATCACTGGGTAAATACAGTTGCCGGATATTGGCTGCACTTTCCTCACGCTCTCACTGCATGAGGAAAGTACTGCCTGTAACCGGCAATTGTCAGAGAAGATATCGGCACTTATCAGTACCCTGATGATCAGTGCTGCCCACCTGTGCCCATCAGTGTAGCCTCAACGCAGATCATTGAATCCGAAAAACATACCTGTTTGCTAAATTTAATAAACTTTTTTTTTTCAATTTTTTTTTTTTTTTTAAATGCCCAGCTGCAATTAAATACCACCAAAAAGCTTTTTGTGTGGCAAAAGATAAACATTTAATATGGGTGCTGTGTTGCATGACTGCGCAATTGTCATTCAAAATGCAGGAGCTCTGAAAATTGGCATGGGCAGGATGGGGGGGTATAAGTAACCGGTAGGCAAGAGGTTAAATGTTTGGGGTTCTGTAATTTTCTAGCAAAAAAATATATTTTTACATGTATGTGAGAAATGGTAGAATTTTGGTCTGGGGTCAAGTGATAAAGGTTTAACGTGCAATTGTCAATTGAATTACTATGTCAACAGCCGACTTAGTCCATCTCACAAATCTTTAAACATTTTAAACTTTTTTTTTTTTCCCTGGCAAAAAAAAATACATTTACCTTTTTACTGGCAAAAAGTGTAGGTTTGGTATATAGATGTCATGGGCCACAGTATAGGATTGTGCAGCTTTGTTGGCTTACATCATTAAGTGTTTCAGTCTACAGTGGCCACCACTTCCCATGTGAAAGGACCCCAAGGCTGGTATGGGAGGCTGGGTCTCTAAATCTACTGTAGAGGATGTCTCTAGTTGTGAATCCAAGATGTGGCAGGTTGAGGATGAAACTGAGCAGTTGATGAAAACAGTGATTGTCGGATCCCTATTTAGCAGCATGCTTGTGCAACAGGTTTTTCACTAATTGGTTCTTTGTCTTGTCACATTTAAGGTTAAAGTGTTACTAAACCCACAACAGTAAAATCAATGTGTATATGGAGTAAGGCATGCTTGGTAGACTCACTGTTGCACCTAAGGGGTTAATTCTCTGCCTTGTGTAAAAAGGCTGCTTGATTCTGACTTCTGATCCTCCCCTTTTGTGTGCCCCCTCCTATCTCCTGATAAGACATATATTGTGTGCATTCACACTGCACATACTCAGTTTGGTGTGTATTGCTAAAGAGGTTTTTTTTCCTTGAGTGCATGTGATCAGCACAAGGCCAATCGGCACTGTCCAGACAGGTCAGGGGTAGGGGTTCTGTGTTCTAGAGCAGGATGAAATCTCAAAGCTTTAACCAATGCTCAGCTGGACACTGATAGTTACAAGACTGCTTTAACTGCTGATGAAAAAAGGTATTTAGCAGTTTAGATTTACTAAAATAATTGCATTTGCATTTTGTATGCACTGAGAGACCGGATATAGTGAATGCCGGGTCTGGGGAGACCAGATATAGTGAATGCCGGGTCTGGGGAGACCGGGTGTAGGGAATGCCGGGTCTGGGGAGACCGGGTGTAGGGAATGCCGGGTCTGGGGAGACCGGGTGTAGGGAATGCCGGGTCTGGGGAGACCGGGTGTAGGGAATGCCGGGTCTGGGGAGACCGGGTGTAGGGAATGCCGGGTCTGGGGAGACCGGGTGTAGGGAATGCCGGGTCTGGGGAGACCGGGTGTAGGGAATGCCGGGGTTTAGTAACATTTTAAGTTTTGAAGGTGAGTGTCAGGGATGTGTAGTCCAACATCTGAAGAGTAAGACCTTCACACTGGTGTACTTGAGCATACATTCGATCAAAAGGCTGTTTGTTTGCACGGGATGCACAGGTGTCTGCATCTTCATGTAGGCATTCCCATCCATCTATTGGGATGCGCAGCTGCTGCTCCCAATTTGACACCTGTGTGGTTGTGTACCTGAACTCACGGTCTGCATTCATGGAAAACCTGTACAGATATTAAATTGGGAGCAGCAGCTGTGTCCCAGTAGACATAAATGAGACTGCCTGCATGAAGCATTTGTACATCCAGTGTGGCCTTACATGGCCCTTAGCACAAATGTGTGCTTAATTATGCCCATGTAAATGAGGCCTAAAAGTCAGTGTGACGGAGGGTAAGCGGGACAGAACACACAAGGCAGACGGCAAACACTTAAAGCTTAATTAGAACAGACAGTCGCTCAATGGGGAGTAGTGCAGAGAGAGAGAGAGTCCGAAATACTTGTAATCCAGCCCCGGTGGGCAAAGTTAAAGTCTCTACAGCAGTTCATAAACAGTCAGATAACTCCGGGGAAGCATACACTCGGGCAGAGCTGGTGGGGTAGCCTCGGGCAGAGCTGGTGGGGTAGCCTCGGGCAGAGCTGGTGGGGTAGCCTCGGGCAGAGCTGGTGGGGTAGCCTCGGGCAGAGCTGGTGGGGTAGCCTCGGGCAGAGCTGGTGGCATTGCAGGCAGCTTCTGGGGTCCCCCTGCTCCAACGGATTTTAATTTTTTTGCCGGTTTTTAATTTCAGGAAAGATTGTATCAGACAAAACGGGTGTCCTGCCATCATCGCATAATTCAAATTCTCAAGTGCTGACTCCTCTTACCAACTTCAGTCCAATGGTACAGAACCGGTCGAGACCCGGTCCAGGGAGAGGAAACTTTGTTCAAGATGACTTTGCAGGTATGCTTGTTTTCCAGTGTCTTAAGCCATTGGTACGGTTAAGCCGTATTTGACCCTAACATGTTTTCTCTTCTAGAAGGCGAATCTTCTGGGGTAGAGTCTGTTGGTCAAAAAAGGTAAAATTCTTTAACAATTCGTATATTCCGCTAAGTGACCCACAATCACTGTACTGTAAAGCACATATATATTATATATTTAAAAAAAATATTTTTTTTTTTTTTAAAGGGGGCGCTCTTCTGAGGGAGGTGATGTTAATGAACTGCTGAAGAAAGTTCCTAGAGTCAGCTTGGAGCGTTTGGATGTTGATCTTAGTCCAGCAACACAACCCCCAGTTTTTAAAGTGTTTCCTGGAAACACCACAGAGGACTATAATCTAATTGTAATTGAGAGGGGGAATGCTGCAGCCGCTGCTGCAGCGGCGGCAACAGGTGGAGGAGATCCTATTGTAAAGGTAAGTAAAACATAACCTGTAAGTTGATGTCTGACAGATTGTGTGCACATTTGTTACATTTAGTAAAAAAAATGCCTTGGGTATGCTGTGTGTGTTAGCAGATTACATAAAATAAACAATTGTGCGAATCACAGAATTGAGTGGTTTCCTTCATAAAAATCTAGCACAGGAAACGTTTTCATTCATATGAATAGAACAGAATTGGAGAGCTTTTATTTAAAAATTGATGCTTTGAACATGGTATTAAATCTCCTGCAGTATCCTTAACCTTTTTTTGCCAGAGCAGTTTTTGTACACATTGTATAATGCACATTTTAGGTCTGAAGAGTACTAAAACATTGGAAGTGACAGGTCTTCTATAATGACATCAGGGGTATAATAGGCCCCTAACATCAGATTGATAGAACTGGAACCAGAAGTGGCATAATGCTATGACAGCTGGGAGTGTTGTTACATAGTTAGGTTGGCCATACACTATAGAATTTTCTGCCAAATTTCCTTTAGGTTTACCTTCAACTATGTAGTGCAAGAGCCTGTCTAATTGGATACAATTGAAAGTGTTGTTAGGTTTGACCTCCTATTATATGGTTTTTGGTAAATCTAAACCAAAAATCTCAAGAAAATTGTATAGTGTATGGCCAGCCTTAGTCTGGCTGAAAAAAGACTAAAGTCCATCTAGTACAACCATTATGTTGTTGTTCCAACAGAAGACTTGCAGTGCAGTGAAAGGGAAATTTTTTTGTTTTTGTTTTTTTTTTTATTAGGGGCTATCTTATTTTTACATTGCTACCTTTTTTTGTATCTGAAATGACACGATTCAGACTGTATATAATTTTCCAATTGTTTTCCTTGGTAGGAAGAGGCAATGGAAACTGGCATCGGCATCCCGTCAGCTGAATCCAATGAGGAAAAGCCTCAAGTGCGACCCGATGGCCTGCCCGAAAGTGCTCCCGCAGCTCGCCCAGCGAGTGCAGCTAGCGATGGCGCTACTTCAGATGCTCCAGGGGCCAGCACTGGGTTATCAGACGGTGGCCCTGCCGCTCGCTGTAAGGTGTGCCAGAAAGATGGGACACTGCTTACATGTGGCCAGTGTAAAAACAGCTTCCATAGAGACTGCCATCTGCCTGCCGTCGAAGTAGCAAGGTATTGTATTTGATTATAACTTGTTTGGAAGTAATTCAGTAGCTGTGCTAAAACAGTGTAGCTGAACTATGGAGTCTGCTCTTGTGAATACAAGATGAACGTAAGTGAAGATGGAGGGAGGGGATCTAACTTTTTTTTTTTTCCCCAATTTAATGCAAGTATGGGTTTCTGAAGAACAATTAAAGACATCTACACCTTAGACATTGGTCCAAGCGTTTGTGAGGTTTCGCTGTGCCCACTGAAAGTTTCCTGTGGGGGGGGGGTGATGAAGGGAAAGTAAGACAGTTTAGTTGCAAAGGCCAGTTCAGGAATTCATTTACATGAGTGTTTAATACGATCACACCCCGGTAGCTGCTAGCGAATGCAGTTTCCCCTTTAAATCTCTGACTGACAGGAAAGGTTGCCCCAGGACCTTGATAGGGAAGTGTCAACATACAATGTATTCTGTAGCTTATCAATGTTTGTTGTCCTCTAGTGGAGATTGGAAGTGTATGCTGTGCCAGGATTTTCCAAAAACTGCTCAAGGAGACTCTCCAGCAGATACTAATCCCTCTGACATGTCAGCAGCTGATCAGAAGGTTTGTGTGATGTTCTTTCTTTAAATTCCTTTTGTCCTCATCTATCTATATAAAAAAAAAAATTATTTGTGTGGGGTGGTAATTGACATGTGGGCTGGTTGCAAATTAAAACTTTTTTTTTTTCCCCCCCAAAATTCTTCAACTTTTGGTAAAGTGACTGTTTTATGTGGTCTCCTTATTTGACATTCATGGGTGTGAAATGATTGAAAACCTACATGGCCACTCTCCCATAGTAAATCATGGCAGTCACTGTGAATAAGTGAGGGTCTTTTTCCAGTGACTTGCCATTGATCTTGCAGTAGTCTGCACAGGTAACTCTAGACACTAAAATGTTTACCTAGTCTTCCTGTGACACAAATGGAGAAAAATAGAAGTGGCATTGGATAGGGGTTTGAATTTTTCCGAATTGGAGCATCCAATTGTGTGTTTTTTTTTTTTTTTGTTTGTTTCCTTATGTTTTTATCTCACTGGATCCTAAGATAGAGGTTGATTGGGTTTCATACCTTGGGCTGTCTGCATGGATTTGGACATATAGTGAGCAAATAAAGACCGCTTTACATTCTCTTTAGGGGCCGTTTCACACCATTCTGTATGTTTCCCACACCAATATTAAGTTAATGACACCCTAAATGCAGTGCGTTTCACTACAATTGCATTGTACTTCTGTACCTTGAGATTTAGTGCGGGCAGTTTACAAAAGTGGTGCATGTGCTACTTTTTTTTTTTTTTTTTTTTCTTTTGTGCAGTGTAATTTCAGCCCATCCAGTGCAATCCACTTTTGTCAAAGGAGCCAGGTAGACAATTGTCATCCGAACAGTGCATGGATCTAATAATATGCTGTCACTGTTCAGGTATTCTGATAATCTGATCATAGTCATGGCTTTCAAGAGCCAATCACAACTGTTCGTGCAAAATTATTCGAAGGGAGAAGCACGAGAAATGTTCTCGTATGATAGCGGAACAAACCATTTTCATTTAATCAGTATAGTATTTGTAGAAAATAGAGTGACTAATTCTGTCTTGCAAGAATTTTCATAACTTTAGTAACCTCTTCATTTTCGATATGAGACTAGCATGCAAAGCCAGCTTTAACCACTCCCCAACCGCCCTATAGCAGAAATACTGCTACAGGGTGGCACGGGTGCGCAAAATCTGGTGACAGCCAATGATTACTCGCCGGCGCCTGGTGATTGCTGAGCTTCTCCGACGGGGAGAACTGTTTGTAAACAAAACCGTTCTCCCTGTCAGCTTGTGCACACTGCTTTAAATGGCTGTGCACAGCCATGCAAAGCAGTGTGCTTACAATGAAGCACACACACAAGTAAAACAGTGCACAGTTAACCCTTTGATTTCCCCTCATGTTCACCACAAAAGTGCATGTTAATCGCACAGGAACACACAGCACGTTCCTGTGCTATTCCTGGTGTAACCCGGCCCTAAAAGGAACTTTTGATTCTGCAGTTGTAATATGGAGCCTGTGTGTTCCAGCACTTTAAACACATTTTTCACATTTGTCATTTCAGAAGTGTGAGCGTGTACTGCTGGAACTGTTTTGCCATGATCCATGCCGGCCTTTTCATAGACTTTCAAGTGGAGCGGTAAGTATATAATTTACTTTTTCAGCCCAGTACCTTCCTGTATTCACCCAGAACTACTACACAAAATATGATTTTTTTCCTGACCCCGTGGATAAGCATAGCCACTCCTTCTTTTTTTTTTTTTTTTTTTTTCTTTTTTTTCTTTCTTTTTTTTCACCTGCTTGAGCCACCATGTAGTGGGAAAAACTGTTGACCATATAGCCAGGAACCTGGTTCCTAGTATGATGCAGTAGGAATATATATTCTGTGTGTAAGCTGTACTGTCCTTTATTGAAAAGAATATTGGCAAAATATGTCTGCTCCAGTCTGTCAGTATGAACATGGCAGTTTCTACACAGCAGAATGCCCTTTCATTCACCTCAGGTATTTACCCCATATAGTTTCCAGGAAACAATTTGTCACTGTAGTGCTTGTTTAAATGTTTTCAGGATTAATAACTCATTGTCTTGCTTTGTGTTTTTAGGATGATGACCCATTGATCGACTTAACACTTATTCGAGCCAAGCTGCAGCAGAAGCTCTCTCCTTCATACGCCAACCCTGATGAGTTTGTTAAAGATGTCTGGTTGATGTTTAGAAATATCAGCAAGCTTGCAGAGGTTGGCTTGATTTCTGTTTTCATCTATATAAACCTGTATATTAGAGGATTTTGTCCAAATGATTGCAGTAAGCCTTTTCTGTACGGTAAAAGTACTTGTGTGCATGTTCCATATTTACATGGCATGCCTAGAAGAGAAGGCACCAATCGGGATTTAGTGTCTCATTCTCAGCCAGAACAGGAGTGTAAAGTTAGCATTTGGGTTTTCAGATTCTGTTACACAAAGGGAATGCTACTTGGCCATTCTTTTCTGTATTAAAGCGGAGTTTCACCCAAAAGGGGAAGGTCCGCTTTAAAGACTGGTCCCCCACTCCCCATTAAGGATTGGCACCTTTGTGGAGCTGGGGGAAGGGAACGGGTGCCCGAATTTGACAGGTACCCGCTCCCACTTGCGCTGCGATCGCAAATGGATGTTGTACTCCTCCTCCCTCCCCAAAGTCTTTTGGGACACGTGACAGGTCCCAGAAGACGACGGGGCCATTCAGGAAGCGCAGCGCTACTTGCACATGTGCAGTGGGTACCCGGCTGTGGAACTGCAAGCTGTCACAGCTGCGTGCCCACACTAAAGATGCTGGTGCCTGGAATACAGGACGGCCGGTGAAATGGGCTGTGGCGGGGGCAACGCATGGGATCGTGACTTTTTTTTTTTTTTTTTTTTAAGTCAGCAGCTACAGTTTTTTTGGCTGCTAAATTTTTTAAAATTTTTTTTTTTTGAGTAAGTGGAACTCCGCTTTAATGAACAGGGTCATGAGCTGAAAGGACGTGTGTAGGAGGGATCCATGTGACCTGAAAACATGTTCTTTTTATAATGTGATTCCTCCTTGCCTGTGACAGATTACACCAGAAGTTGCAAACAAATGTTGCTTGTTCATGGGGTTTTGTGGCTCTCGCATGTAAATTATGGAGCTTTTAAAGATTCTCAAATTGCTTAAAGTACTAAGAAAAATTCACCTTTTGAAAAAATAGTGTACTCTTTGCAGGTTAAATAGAAGTGACTTTACTGTTTTTTTTTTCTTTTTTTTCTTGGAAGCCTGTAACGCATTGCACCCATGATCAGCCGATCACTGGTGCAATCTCAGGCTCCTGCAGGCAGTCAATGTAGCTGTCTACCTGTACCTCTGGTACAGGCAGGCAGTTACATCAGACCGGGAAGAATCGGTCAACTACAAGGATGCTCACAGCACCGTGGTAGTTCATTGAGAACTACAAGCCAATGGCTGCGAGGGCTGTGGATACTTGTAGTCTGTTTCTGTGTTTGTTTGTGCTGTGTTCTTTTCAAATTGTGTCAGTGGGTGCAGAAAGATCCTTGGCCCATTGTAACAGGAAACTGAGGGAGAACTGCAAGAGCAGGACATGGGTGCCCCTGAAGGTGAAATTATCTGATCTTAAAAAGCTTGCAACTATTTTGGGTCGTTCCCCCCCCTCTTTGTTGCTGAAATGCTGCTCTTCACTGACCCGTGTTTAATGAAAATTTTGTGTGTATTCCTACAGGATAAAGCGGTGGTTCAGTCAATCATCGAGCTGCAGTCATTTTTTGAAGCCAGACTTAACCTGCTCTTTGGAGATCGCAAGTTTACGTGCCTCGCGGGCGAAGCGGGCACGGATGAGGATCAGCAAAACGAAAGCTCGACTCAGCGGAGTTCCCCCATGAGCACAACTAGCGAGAGCGTATCGTCTGTAAAGAACAGTGGCGATGCAGAATAGTCCTTTTCCTGCCCAGACCCAGCCCGATCAGTCTAATCAAAGTGGACGTGCGCACGTTTTTTGTTTCACACGAAGTCGCAACTGCGCAAATGACTGGAGATTTTATTAAAGCCCTTCCCTTCTCCTTTTTCAATAGCTGAGTGATAGGTTGTCACTGGAACATGAGTAAGTGGATGCCTTTTGGCAGTGGAGACTTTCTGGAGAGGTAAAGGTAGTAGTTGGTGGGCTTTTTTTTTTTTTTCTTCCATTCACCTGTATCTTCTTCTGATTCTTTTTTTTGTTTTTTCTCTTCAATGCCTCTGCAGTTCCCGTTATAAGCAAAAATCCTCTGATGTCATGACAACCATTTGGTCATCACCCAAGTTTCTGCAGTTAGCCATATTTCTCTAGTCAGTTTATGATGATCCACCTGGACAGGTGCTGTTACTCTAAACACTTTCTTCTTGGAGGGTTCAGGGTAAACATTTACTATAAAGTTCTAATGTAAAGATCTCTCCAGTTATTTTTGTAGTTTCGTTGCAGTTGATCAAATTTTAGTTTTGTATAGTACTGTCGAGCTCCACTTCTGTCGTTTATTATAGGAGCTCCAATCATAGTACTGTTAAACTCCACTTCTGTCGCTGATGATGGAAAATTTGGCGTTTTTTGGGGTTTTTTTTTTTTTTGCCCTTAATGTTTAATTACTGAAAGCATATAATTCCATATGAACCCTTTTTTTGTTAGACTTGTTAATCTGTGAGTTATGTATGTAATTTGGTACAAAACTGACAGGATAACAGTGCTTGTACAAGTGTTACCTGTTCTGAGACATTTCGATTGGGGTTCTTCAGACCAGCAGACTTTCAAGCGAAGAACCCAGTTAATGTTTGTTGCCTTTTTTTAAAGGAAGCCTTTCAGGAAGAAACATGGAGGTTGCCACAGCTCAAATCTCCTGAAGATGCTATTTTCCTGGCTGTTACGCAAAGCCTCTAGACATTTGACCCAGAAGAAAAATGCCATCTCGACTTTTTGCATCTGAATGTGGGGGGGGGGGGGGACTTGGCACTTAAAGAGCATCAACCATGTCTAGACAGCCTTCACATTTCTTTCATGACAGGTTTACTTTTAAACTGAATTTTTGGTTCTTTAAAAAATAGGTTAGCAGAACTGGAGAACCCTTTTTGTTCAACAAAACTTCACCTACACTATTAAATGTGCCATTCCAATGAGATTCACTCCTGCTTTGTCATGCATACATTTCTTATCCTAGCCGCTCACAGTTAAGATTTTACAGCACTGTGAAAGCCCATATCCTGGTTGGCAAATTTCAGGAAAGCTACTAGACTTTGGACCTCTAAAGCAGGTTTTTTTTTTTCCCCCCTTTTTTCTTTAATCAAGTTGTAAATAACCAATTCATTCTTTCCCTGTCCCAACATATTTTTTTTTTTTTTTTTTTTAACACATTTGCCAGGTTGCAATTAAGGATCCAATGTGATCAGCTTTTCACAATAACATGGAGGCTTTTTTCTTTCCTTTTTGTTGGCACGCTCATATGACTTGTAACATGAAATTGAATGGGCCAACAATCAGATAAAGGTGCAGTTCCAGGGATGCAGCTTGCAGAGTTCCTAAAAGATTTCAATGGTGTTAGAATAAAACATCTTGGGAATATGTAACCTTGAAAAGAACGTGAGTCCTTGTATTGTTACTATACTGTTTAAGACCCAAACTTGACACACCCCTTTCATTACTGTGTAGCCTTTAAATAAAAAAAGCCAATGTATTCTCATTAGCCAGTGTGCTGTTCTGTTTGCCTAGATATTGACTGCGATAACTGGTTTTGTTCATTTTGTAAGAGCAGTAAACACAACAAAGTTCATACTTTTTTTTTTTTCTTTTTTTTTTGTATTGAATAAAGTAACACTTCAAAGTTTATTGTATCAGTTAACATGCTTGTTTTGTTCCACAGAAGTGGCCTTTATTTTTAGTTTTTATTTTACAGAATTTACCATTCCTAGCAAAATTAAGCCTGTATATTTTAGAATGCTTTCATGTGAAATAAACATTTCAAACTTGGTGCAAATGGTTTTCTTAAGCGAGTGGACTTGCAGTGCAGCTGCTCACTGCGGCTTTACAGGTCTTTTCAGTGCAGGTTAATCCATGTCATGGAGTCAGTTGTGTATGGTTTTTATAATGGTGCCAATGGATGTGGTTTACTGTCCAGTCAGGGAATTCCAACGTGTATAAATGTCTTTATTTGCACAAAAAATTATGGGATCTGCAAAATATAGTTGTATGGATAAAAGTAGGGCAAGAGCTAGAATTGTACCAAGGTGTATTACCATATAAAGTGCTAATGCAGCAAAAATTGGTTGCAGGTGTATGCCTTAAGGTGGCTTGGCACTGGCTGAGCTTTAGAGGACATGCCCCCCTGGGTGCCTCCCCTACAACCCTAGCCCACCTGGTTCCTCAGTTTTGCACTAGTGGCTGATGTTGTTTGACCTGTTCTTCCCAGAGGAAATCGCCCTTGGCTTAACTAGTTTTTGGGGTTTTTTTTAATCTAAAATCAAGCCCCTATGGTATTCAAATTTCAGTATAGAAGCAGTGGATCTGGATCGGTGTATCCTTGGCAAAGCCTTTGGGGATGGCTGATTGGGTGCTAGATCCTGCATGGGTGCTTGCTTTTGGCACTGGATGTCATGTTTGAGTCAGCCACAGGGTGCTATACAGAGCCAGGGTTGACGCCCAGTCTCTGCTATGGAGCCCAGTCTCTGCTATGGAGCCCAGTCTCTGCTATGGAGCCCAGTCTCTGCTATGGAGCCCAGTCTCTGCTATGGAGCCCAGTCTCTGCTATGGAGCCCAGTCTCTGCTATGGAGCCCAGTCTCTGCTATGGAGCCCAGTCTCTGCTATGGAGCCCAGTCTCTGCTATGGAGCCCAGTCTCTGCTATGGAGCCCAGTCTCTGCTATGGAGCCCAGTCTCTGCTATGGAGCCCAGTCTCTGCTATGGAGCCCAGTCTCTGCTATGGAGCCCAGTCTCTGCTATGGAGCCCAGTCTCTGCTATGGAGCCCAGTCTCTGCTATGGAGCCCAGTCTCTGCTATGGAGCCCAGTCTCTGCTGCTTTGGTATTATACCCACTGTGATGGATGAAGCCTGAATTTACAGTTCATTTAGGACAGGTAAGATGGGGTCACCCTATATCTGACCTTGTGGTGTAAACTTTTTTCACTTTGCTAAAACTCAACCACTCAGCTTGGTCTCAGTTGGATGACCAGTTGTTGATCACACCAGTGCTTGCACACTTTACCAGCATTTTGACCTAGAGCCCTTATAATGGCACTTGGGTGCTTTCTTTTGCCATGTTTTATTGCTTTGGACATGATCACCCCCATATGCTGCACCCTGTTTTGTGAGTACCCCACAGGGGAACAACCTCACTTGTAGCTAATGCAGAGAGCACGTGAAAGGTAGTCAACATAGGTGAACGTTTGCTGCGCCTGCACAACTCTCTGACTGAAGATGCATCCCTTGCACTGGAGCAAGAACTGAATCTTGAGACTAGTCTCTGCATCTAGTTCTATTTCAGGCAGGCAACAAGTGCCCTATACACTGGTTCTGGAGGATGCAGATACAGGAGTCAATAAAAAGGAGACTGAGGCGGTAGTAGATGACGCTGCCCAAGATTTTTCTTCCCCAGATTGTCACTATATTGAAAAGGGAGCTGCCTTTTATGCAGCATGCTTGCTAATATTGAAAAGCTGATGTCGGTCTGCAAGAACCTTGACATTGTGTAATCTAACTCTCTCCAGTCTTGACTTGCCCCTTTTTTGGCTACAAAGACCTGCAAAACATTACCTGTTCCTGACCAGATAGAATAATGTTTAGGCCACTGCCCTAAAATCTGTGCAAGCTTTTTTCCACTGGACAATTTAGAATAGTGCTCTAATCTGTAGTTGATACTTATCTCTGTCCTAAACAAACATCTCACTATACCTAGTGACCTAACATTTTGCATTTGAGATGTTTTTATAGGCTTTCTTTAATATTGCAGGTCCAGCCCTGCCACCAGTTCTGCTGCAATTACTGTCTGTCAAATTGCAGCTAACTGGACTAGGACAATGAGCAACAATTGAACGCTGATACATAGGAATTACAACACCTGCATTTCTGCTCTGCTTTTCTGCGTGGATAGCCTAGAACCATGTTATGAATCAAATTTCCAAAATGGCTATAATCTCTAGTCACATGCGGAATAATATGGCTAAAAGCTTAGACAAATGAAGCTGCCTGCAAAAGGTTAATCACATGTATGCCTTTCTGAAAAATGTCTGCTTGGTGAAGGTTTTAGTTCCATAGTGTAAGGTCCCAAAACTACTTTCTTCAGGAGTCCCTAGCTCATCTAAACACAGCACCTGTCAGCTCTACCTAGGCTTCAACTTCAAAACCTATATTCAACCCACCCTTTTTGGTGCAAATCTTGAACCACCCAACCCAGCAAGACTTTCTCAAATCCCTCATCATAATGGAGTATTGACACTTGGATGTACTGCCCCCCACTCTATTTGCCTCTCTGGATCAGACCTTCTAGACTTGTAGTTTCAAAGAATACAAAACAGTCTGCCGCTTTTTTTCCCCAAATTAACCAAAAATTGCCTGAGCCCAGATTTACAAAATCCCCCGAACTATCTTTTGTCCCACGAAGTCATTGTATCGGCACTAGGCAGGTTCAACAGATTCTCCTTAAACCTGTTCACGGTATCAAAGCCCAATGAGTGTATTTGTCCTTTTCTAGATATAAAACGCCTTAACCGCTTCCTTCAAATTCCAAAATATTGTGTAGAATTGGCAAGGTCAGCAATTCCCACTGAGATGAGGGGTATACCTGGCCTCTGGATATCAAAGATGCTCATTTACCACGCCATCAGTTTTCTGTGCTTTTCATTGGCACACAACCGTATCTAGTTTGTTGCACTAACCTTTGATATATATTCTCCTCCCAATGTTGACACAGGTTTTCATACCGCTACTTGCCCTTCCCAGAACTCCTGGCATGCAAGTTTCAGGTCAGTTATCGTGGGTGTCAAACTGGCAGCCCTCCAGCTGATGCCAAGCTACAAGTCCCATGAGGCATTGCAAGATTGACAGTTACAAGCATGACTCCCAAAGGCTGTGGCATGATGGGACTTGTAGTTTTGCGACAGCTGGAGGGCTGCTGGTTTGACACCTAGATCTTCTGCAAGACCCTTCTCCCTTGCAGCTATCAGAAAATATCCACAAGGTAATTCAGATGTCTTCAAGCCTTTGGGTGATGAATTTCAGTAAAAATGCTTTTCAGCCTTCCCTCTGCCCTAGAATACTTGGATCTGGCCCTGGACATAAACATTTTTTTATTTCTTTCCTTTGAAGCACATGCTCAAACTGAAATCCTGGAAACATCCCACATCTAGATTCTCCATGAGAGTCTTAATTGTAGCCTCCTTTTGAGGCAGTACCGTTTGCGCAATTAATTCAAAAGCTATTCAACAAAACAATCTTTTTGATCTGAAAAAGTAGGCTCCTTATTGCAATTTACTCATGCACCTGTCCAGCCAAGCAAGCAATTCCCTGGAACTGGAAAGTTATCACAACAGATGCAAGTTTGTCAGGTTGGAGTGTCTGAATACCTAACCATTCAAAAATCAGTCAGTGGGGAAAGCTATGCTCCTCAACATGTTGGGCAGTCAGAACAATCAACGGACCCCCTTCTAAACCCTATCAGGTTGCAGGCAGAGAAGGCCATTGTGTGGCATAGATCAGCGGAACAGCAGGAGTCTGACTCCCTTGAAAGAAGGAACCCAGATCAGATCAGGACAAGCTCTCTGCCTAGCAATCGCAGGAGAAGACAGCAGGAAAGTGGATTATCTCAGCTGATGTTGCCTCGATCAAGATGCATAGGGTCTTCATTCTGAAACTGGGGAATTCTAGATGTGGACATCAAGAAAACCGAGCAAGAGGAAAATGGTGATGCTCGTAGTAAATTATCCTAGAAGAACCTACCAGATGACTCTTCAGCTAACAGATGACTCTTAGCCGTTTCCTAACAGGCCCTCTATTACACCCTGCTTAGTCTCTAGCTTTAATGGCATGGCTGTTGAAACTGAGGTATTTAAAGGATGGAGGGGATTTCTGAGTCTGATTCCTACCTTGCTGAAATCAAGAAAAGCCTTTTTTATTTTTATTTTTATAACCTGTTGTGAAAACAGGCACACCAATCCCAGAAATCACTCTCGTATTCTGGCCTTTTACCAAAGAGATCTTGACCAGAATCTGACCTAAAGTGCTTATAAAGCTCTGGTATTGGCCTTAGCCATTCTTTATCAGTGGGGGGAGGTCTGTCTCTCAAAGTACTTATGCATTGGTGGACAAAGGATGTTCAAAAGCAGTACAACTGTCAGGCTGATAATTAGCAACAAAGCTAATGATGGACCTAACAGACATGGGGGAGGATCTATGCCTGAGACTGACTCTAGATAAGACTGCATCCCCACCTAAGAAGGCAACCTGTCTTCACAGTTGAGGGGAGGACATGAAGAATGGTATGATTTCTCACCTTAAATAAAATTCACCAACCAGAGGCGAAATGACTCAACAGGGAAGGAAGTACCAAACTATAGAGACAAAGCACGAGGTGGGACAACCTCAAACCACTATGGGTTGCAAAAATAAATTTCCATTCGGGGAAAAATTGATATCCAAAGTAGAACTTGGTGCCAGAAAAAGGATCTGGAAAAAAATCCTTGTAAGGCAAGACAAGCTGGTCCAGTCTGAAGATCCTAAGCTACTACTTGCCTGATCCCAAGAAATGAGGACTCTACCTCAAGAGGGGGTAGCACCTGCCAGTGAAAATGGGTTGTTAATGAGGGATGCCAGCTGCTACCCAGTAGAAGCTTAGAGATAAGTATGTCCTCTACTGGCCTATTGCTGTTCCTAATAAAATGGGTATAGAGCACAGTTTGATCATTTCAAAAGTTTTAACATGCACTCAGGTGAGTCCTGCATGTAGGAAAACAACAAGTAGTAGAAAAGTCTTTGCATGTGTAGGGGCTTTGAAAGGCTGAGAAAAAAAGGCTGCAACGCCCATGTGTTTACACCACATCGATAAGGGCCAAAATAGTGTCTTGTATAATGTAATGACAGAAGACTGCAGTTCCTCCAAAACAACCGAGTGCCTAGTACAAAAGTTTCTTACTTGCGACACTTAGAGACATTACTAGTTAAGAGCATCAAATACAGTAAAGGCGTTTAGGGAGGAAAACCACCTCTTTTCTTCAATGCTTGAGCAGCCAACATTAATAGCATTACAACAATGCGCTGAGGTACCTGTGTTAAGGCTTGATGAAGACTTGTGTATCCTGACAGTACTAAGGGCGACGACTGCTCAAGCCCTGAAGACAGAAGTCTTTTCCCCCCGAAAAGCGTTGGCTGTATTGGATGCTCATAACCATTACTTTCAAACAGTCCATTAAGTGAGATGAACTTTTGTACCAGGCGTTTCTCACTACACATCAAAGGATTTACCATGTGGCAAGCCTTTGTTGCTATCGGAGGAGTAGGACTAGAACAGGGTTCACCACACTATACTTTATTTTCTATTTCAATAGTTTTTATTGGATTTTTAACATGAAAAATAGGTAAGCATTAAGTTTGCCCACGCAGGGACTAGCAGTGGTATGTACAATGAAAGTAATACAGAAAAACAAAAGACATTAGATGTCAGGAAAAAACTGACACAATAATAACTCAATACACATTACAGGGAATGAAGAATTAGAAGGGTCCCCTTCGCAACAGCGAGGCATCCCCGGGATCCATCCAGACCCATATAAGCTTACCATCTGCAGCTCATGTAGATACAAGTAGGGAAGAAAATTAAACCAAAAGGAAAAGACAGACTAGGAGAAACGGTGGAGCGACTGATAGGAG